>NC_059326.1:42745625-43053750 GCF_018350155.1 Leopardus geoffroyi
CTTTTCACAACCCATTGATAAGTCATGCCTTTCTTTTAACTCTCTTTTCTTCTAGATTACATTGTTTGCTCTCCAGATGTAAACACTATTGTTTTCTTCATATATTTTTCCAAATGCAACTTTTTACACCCAGATTTACTAGGAATTTGTATACTGGTAGGAGTAGTGTCTGAGAAGAGAATTTTGAGCATTGAGTATATTTAACTAAGTATATTTCTTTACCTGTTACTCCCTCTTCACTGAGTTCCTATGAATTCTATTATTATAGTGCCATTATTTTTAGTAGTATCTGCTCTGGTAAAAAGAAAATAACCATCAAAGTTTGACAATGATCTTAGAATATCCATTTTTTAAAAATATACACACATGTATAGAACATGAAGACTGGCAAAAAAAAATCAAAGAATTTATTTTTCTAAATGTATACACTAGAACTTCTGTATCCAAATGATAATTCTTCAAAGTAGTAATTTTGGAAGGTTTTCACTTCAGTAACATTATCAATGTTTAAACCTTTTATGGAATAATTCTTATTAATCTTCTAAGTTATTGTGAAAGTTTTACAAAATGACCACTTTTATCAACAGACGCATGGAAAAATTTTTTATCACCATTTACCATCAGGGAAATACAAATCAAACTACAATAAGATAATACCACATACCTGTCAGAATGGCGAAAATCAACAACACAAGAAACAACAGATGTTGGCAAGGATGTGGAGAAAATGAACACTTGTGCACTGTTGGTGGGAATGCAAACTGGTGCAGCCACTCTGGAAAACTGTGTGGAAAAAAGTTTAAAATAGAATTACTCTATGAACCAGCAATCACACAACTGGGTATTTACCCAAAGAATACAAAAACACTAAATCGAAGGTATATGTGCACTCTTATGTTTATAGCAGCATTATTTACAATAGGCAAATTATGGAAGTGGCCCAAGTGTCCACTGATAGATGAATGGATAAAGAAGAAGTAATATATATATCATATATGTATATGTATATGATATATATATGTGATATACATGTATATGTACATATATATAATGGAATAGTATTCAGCCATTAAAAAGAATAAAATCTTGCCATTTGCAATGACATGGATAGAGCTAGAGAGTATAGTGCTAAGCGAAATTGGTCAGAGTAAGACAAATACCATATGATTTCACTCACATGTAGAATTTAAGTTACAAAACAAATAAGCAAAGGGAAAAAAAAGAGAGAGAAAGACAAATCAAGAAACAGACTCCTAATTATAGAGAACAACTGATGGTTACCAGAGGGGAGGGGGTAGAGGGATGGGTTAAATAGGTGATGGGGGTCATGATGAGCACTGACTAATGTATGGAATTGTTGAATCACTATATGTACACCTGAAACTAATATAACACTGTATGTTAACTAACTGGAATTAAAATAAATACTTTTTTTTAATAAAAGACTACTTTTTATTACCAGATAGCCACACATTTTTTTTGTAACCAAAAGGGGTTTTATTCCAGTTTCATTCCTTTCCATATTCTTATTCAATTGAAGGAATTTTGACCTTTTTAAAATACCAAGTCCATACAATATAAATTTTTGCCAGCAATAAGAATGTTCATGCCCAGTTTCAGCTAATGTTCTTCCTACTATTTTTTTTTCCTTCATGCTCCGTTTTCTTCCTTCTTAGAACTTTAGACTTGAAATGTGGATATCTTTGCATTTTTCTCTCCACTCTTCTTAGATCAATTTTTGAAATCCTCAGATTCTGTGGGATCTAACCCCTTTCCTTATCTCCACGGCAAGAGCCACCACTAATTACATTCAGGATTTTATTACCTCTTGCTTTGTAACTGGTTTCTTTCCCCAAACTCTAGTCTCAGCCTCCTTCCAATTCTTAGTTCTTTCACATTGTACCTTGAAGGTTGGGTACTATGCACTTTGTATGGTGTACATCTACAGGTTGGCCTTGACTCTTCATTTGTTGGGTAACTTTAAGGCTGGCAGATAACGAGTTCTTCCTGGCCAGCATCATGACAAGGTGACTCTTAAACAATTATAGATTCAGGTGACAGTGCAAGTGGATGTAACTAGTAAATTCCTGCTTATGGATGTATTTACTCAGGAAAGATTATAGATTTTCTTCACTTTTTATAAACATATGTTGGAACTAAATGCAACAACGTGACCTTGTTCCAGGCTAGGATCTGAAAAGTCAGTTAAAACAACTGTCAGCCAAGAAGATTGAAGTTGTTGTTTATTTTCTCTGGGACAAGATCAAACACTTGTTGCACCTAGGTAAAAAAAAAAAAAAATCCTTTAATTGATAAGTGGAGGATACATCCCAGAACAAACAGAATAGAACAAACAGAATAGAATAGACATAGCCTTCTAACTCTCTTTATAGGTTTTAGAAAAATATATGTTTTAAACAATAATCTAACATAGATTCCTGTAAAAATGTCATAATAATGAGATCTTCAGTGCTGAAAATCCCTTTACTGCAACTGAATTTATCACTAATCTTGACAATAATTACACAAATTACTCACAAATACTATTACCATCTATCTCAGTATTTTCTGGTTATGGATCTTTTTTTTTTTTTTTCTGGGAGTGGGGACATTTGATTCTAATGCTATTATTATCAATAACTTTCACCTGGGAAAAGAAAACCCATGTTGTTTCAGCTTTCTTTTTTCCTTCCCAGGCACTTACTATCTGATAAAAACAAAACAAAACAAAACAAAACAAAACACAATTCAAAACTGTGAAAGACGGGAGTTCGAAGCTATGACCATTCATAAAGTTCATGATTTTTGTTCTTCCTATGTTTTGAAGCCCGTAGTGGGGGTGTACATAATACCTGCTGACCGGGACCCCATACTTAGTGCCTCTCAGTTGTGAAGCATTTACTTGTCCTCTTGGAATTCTTATTTCTGATCTTCTTCAAGCCTCTTCTGTCATTCTCCATGCTCAATGAAATTAAACATAGGGAGCTGGGGCACAATTTCCACAGAAAATATTTCGAGTACAGAGAGGTTCTTAGCTGATATCTTCACAGAAGACTAAAACGTTCTCTTCAGTCACTGAGACTCTGTCTCAAGGAGGGAGAATGAAAAACATTTGAATAGGTGGAATTAAAGAACATTTTGAAATACTTCTTTTTTTTTTACCTAGTCTTTTTGTTCATAATTATTATTATAATAATTATCATTGTTTTTCATTTCTCAACTTTCCTTTGAATTGGAAAGACAAAAAAGAGCTTCACACAGAAAATTATTCAGTGCTATTCCTTCACTTGTTTGGCAGAATGTATCTTTCGTGTTGGCTGGCATTTATTGAGTGCTTACTATGTACGAAGACCTGTCCTAAGCAACTGAGATGGAGCAACTCATTTAATCCTTAAGGCAAGTCAGTGAGGAGAGCATACTAACCCTATTTAACAGGTGATAAAGCTCACACAGTGAAAGATTTAGAAGAAACTTGTCATGCTCTTACTGCCTAGCATTTAGTAAGTGTTCAGAAAATATAGTTTTACCAATGCATAAATAAATGGGTGAGTAAAAACTCTTCTCCAGAGTTAATTTAAGGAACTACTTCCAAATAATACAGGTTTTTGATATGAGTTTCTTATAACATTTCATTAGAAACTGGGAAAATTTTATACCAGAATGTTAGAATTTTAGAATGCTCTTCTCTGGCTAGGTTTGGTTTCTCTTCCTCTTGAGTTTTCCAAACACTACCACTGATTTTCTGTTACGTTTCTGTTATTTTGCTCAAGGTGATTCTGTATTGGAATGGTTATGCCCTACTGTTTAGGACTATTTTCAGACTCTGCTTCTGTTTTTATCCAAAGATCACCTTAACTATGGGATTTTTATCAACAATAAAAATTTTTGCCAAGTGGCTTTGATGTCATTCACCAAAGGATCCCATTAGTTATTATAAGACATCACCTCACTATTTGTGTAATCCTATGCCTTCAGCTTCTCTCTGCTTGAATGATCTGAATTCCCTGGTTGTCAGCCTCACTACTCTGTCCTAGCCTTGTTTCATGCTGCCTGAGTAGTTATTATACCAAACGTATTATAAACAAGGGCATTTTGGAGAGAATGTACTACAAATTTGAGGCCAAAAACGCACACAGTAGCTCTTCATGAGTAATACCATTAGAAAGCAGAACAAAATCCAATAGTTTATAGTCTGATGCTGAAAGATTAATGGGATTATAAAATTCATTTATTAAACCACTCAGTTATTCAAATAGCAGCCATTGAAAATGCTCTGTGCTAGGCAAAGTCTAGCCATAGTGAATGCAAAGAGTAAAAATAAACATGTATTTTTCTCAAGAGCTCACGAGATTTACCAAGTATTATATTATAAGCAAATTTGTACTGAAAAAAATGACATTGCTGCCTGCTTACTGAATAAATTTAGGCAATAGTCTTTGATCTCCTACTATATGTGAGTTAGTAGGAGATATAAAGATAACAAAATATGTATAACAATTGGAACTTAAACAAAAACTATTGTGGTTAGGGGGCGCCTGGGTGAATCAGTTAAACATCATGGCTCAGGTCATGATCTCACCGTTCCTGAGTTCAAGCAGCTCAGGATCCATGCAGACTGCAGGGAGCCTACTTGGGATTCTCTCTCTCCCTCTCTCTCTTCCCCTCCCCCCTCTATCTCTCTCAAAATAAATAAATAAACTTAAAAATATTGTGATTTAACATTATGAATTAGAGATTAATTGAAACAATTTTTTTAATGTTTATTCATTTTTGAGAGAGGGAGAGATACACAGCATGAGTGGGCGAGGGGCAGAGAGAGGGAGACAGAATCTGAAGCAGGCTCCACGCTCTGAGATGACAGCACAGAACCCGACATGGGGCTCGAACTCACAGACAGTGAGATCATGACCTGAGCTGAAGTCAGATGCTTAACCTACTGAGCCACCCAGGTGCCCCAAGATGAATTTATAAAGTTTGCCTGTGCATTTGCTATGTAGTTCTATCTGTTCAATTTTTTCACCCAATATCTAATTTGTCAGACTATTTTCCTGACTGTTGAATTAAAACTGTAGTACTTCCTTTAGTGAATGTCTCTTGATGGTAAATTTTCATAGCTTTGGGTTGACATTCACTCTTAAGAGTTTAGCCATTTCTTTTAATTCTAGGCTGATAGTTTTACTCTTTTGTACTTTGGAAATGTTATTCCATTATTGTTGGGAAGTCTGGTGCTACGTTCCTTTTCATTCTTTTATAAGTTATTAGGACTGTAATATTTGACAAAATTTTATTTTAAGGCAGAACATTAAGTGAGAGATAGTTCAAGTAACTAATAAGATAAAATATTTTATCATTCTATGCAACCAATAATACAGCTTGGAAATAAATGAAATTAAAATTGAGAGAAATATAAGAAGAAATAATAAATCATAGTTAGAAATTTTAATATACCACTATGGTTCCACTATCAGTAATTGATAAATTGATAAAACATGTAAAAATATTAGAAAGTATAGATGTAATTTAAATATTAAAATTCACAAAAATTATCCTAATAAAAATATATCTATCTACTTACCCTTCTACATTATCCCTGCACACAAATGTGAAATAAATATTTACTTAAGCACACCTTGAATGTTTATAAAATTTGATCATATACTTGTCCATGCAAATGTCTTGACACATTTCAAAGAAATAAAATTTTGTGACCAAATGTAGTTAAGTTAGAAAATAATATCTAAAAGAAAAAATGCTAGAAATTAAACCCACCTCTAAATAGCCCAGGAATTAAACAAGGAAGTGAAAATTGAAAATAAAACTTATTTTGAACTTAATGATAATGAAATGTTATACATAAAACTTGTGATTGAGACCTAATAACTGAAATAGAGAAGAAGAAAAATGAAAAATTGATGTTAGCATCCATTTCAAGCTATTAGAAAAAATACCAATTGAAACAAAATTTAAAGTTGAGGACATAATAATATAAATGCAGAAATTCATTAAAAAGTAAGCAAGCATTCAAAAGAAAAGATTAACCAAGGCACAGTTGGTTATACAAAAGTCTAATAAAATGATAAGCTTATACTTAAATTCATATAAAATAACGAAGGCAAAAATCCATTATATTATAGGTGTTTCATGTAAATATTGAATGATACTATGAAAAACTTTATGCTTATAAATTTAAAGGTGTAGGGGCGCCTGGGTGACTCAGTCGGTTAAGCATGTGACCGGCTCAGGTCATGATCTTGTGGTTTGTGAGTTCGAGCCCCTCGTCAGGCTCTGTGCTGACAGCTTGGAGCTGGACCCTGCTTCAGATTCTGTGTCTTTCTGCCCTTTCCCTGTTCACACTTTCTCTCTCTCAAAATAAATAAACATTAAAAAAATTAAAAAAATAAATTTAAATGTGTATATGAAGTTAATAAATTCCTAGAAAATAACATTAAAACTTAAGGAAAAATAGAAATTATAACCATTTTATAGTCACTTAAAAAGTAGTAGTCAAACATTTCTCAAAACAAAACCAAACAAGCAGACAAATTGCCAGGCTTGATATATTTACAGTGAATTTCTACTGAAATGTGAAAGGTAAACATCAATGCTTTTAGAATATAATGATCTCAGGAAAGGGAAGGATTTTTAAACTGGACTATTCAGAAGGGCAAAGATTGACAAATTCTTTTAAATTCTACTTAAGAATTTTTTTTCCATCAAAAGACACCACAAAAATAATGAAAAACAAATAACATGAGATATAATATTTTCAAAGGTTTAATTCAACAAAGACTAGTGTCCAGAATATTTTTTTAAGCTCCTAAGAGTCGTTAGTGGATTAAAACAGCAAACCTTAATTTCTCACACTGCATGTCTACCGCAGGTGGGCTTTAACCCTACTCTATGGTCTTACTTAGGAACCCTGGCTATTGGAGCGCCCATCTGAAATATTGGTCTCAGGACAGAGGATAGATAGAATTATGAAAATCACAAGTGGGCTTTAAAATACTGTGCAGAGAAATGACACACAGTTTACATCCACACTGTGTGCACCCTTCATTCATTCAGTAGGACAGAGTATAATCCTGATACTGGGAGGAACAGCCCTAGGAGGTGCAGCTAGGTAAGAATGGAGAAGATTTAAATGTTCATATAGTCTCCCAAGGGGCAGGTCACAGATGAGAAATATATTAAATGACACTCATTCCCATGATCAATCATGAAGATGTTAATTAATGTGAAGTTTTAATTAATGTATCAATGAGATACATTGATTTGCCAGGTTGGCATTTTTTTTTTTTTTAATCTGAGGGTTACCTTGGAACAACTAATAGGTGCTCACCTATTGCAGTGGGAGTATATATTTGTAGAAACACTTTGGAAAGAGAGTGGTCATTACCTAGTAAAGTTAAAGTCTAGTAAAATTAAAGTTTTTGCACACTTATGACCTAGTCTTCTACTCTTTGAAACATACCCGGAAGGACACGTTCACAGGTATGAGAGAAGATATATACAAGAATCATAGCAGATTTGTTTTTAATACCATCACATTGGAAACACCTTAAATTTGCATTCCAAGATAGACAAATTATTAATATTTTTATCCATTTTATCTATTAATGTGACCCAAATAATTATATCAGAGTTGCATTTGTATAATGAAGTCATACCTAGTAATAAAATTTGTAAATTACAGTTCATGTAAAAATCCAAATATTTTTCACAAACTTATTATTTAAGGAAAAGTTATTAATTGATAAAAGAATACGTAATGCGATTATATTCATATAAAACCTAAAACAGGCAATTATAAACTAGGAAGATGCATACATAGTTAATGAAATCATACATTCAAACAAGGAAGTAATTGTTTTTTAAAAGTCACAATAGGGATGAAAAAATAAAAATATTTTGTAAGTTTTTTAACTAAAACTATATCCACTTCTTTAACTTGAGTTATTAATTTCGGGAACTTCGTAGGATTAGAAATTTTCTGTATGGAAGTCTATAAAGAAGAGTAAAGATTTTCTACTTACATATAAGATTGGTTTGGGTTAATATTAACTGCATAATAAATGGCCTTAAAAAGGATTATTTTCAGAATGTCAAGTGATACAGGAATTTTTATTCATATACCAAATATGAACTTTCTATAGTATTTGAAAAATGTATCTTTTTACTTAGGAATAAAATTTAGTCTACCCCTTAAAGAAAACCTTTCCTCACAGAAGTAATAGTATCTTCTAAAGCAATTTCTGTTTTGGCTTTTGCCAACCTGACAAGATATCAGGCATACAAATTGCAGGCTGCTTAGTTTAGCCAAATCAACTTGAAAAGTTCTGCCCATAAAAATCTCTCACTTCTCTAGCTTTCACACAGATTTAAATGAGGAGAGTCTGGTACTTAATGTTCTTCTGGTTGGGTTGCTTAGCGACCACTACACCCTGAAGCTCACACTGTGGGTTAGGTGTAAAGTTAACTATTGCAACACTTACAGGAATACTAGCAAATATACAAATACACGTAATAAAATAACAAAACTGCAAAAATCACTTCTTTGGTAAGACTAAGCTCCTTTAAGATATCAGCTTTATTTTCTTTCTTATAAATTTTATTTCTAATGTAGCTAACTATGCCTAATTCTAGAAGTGATCACTTGTTTACTTTTTTTTTAATTCATCTTCACTGATTTAAAGGAGTTCAGCTTAAGAAAGGTGACACATATAAGATGATTTTTGAACAAATTGATACAAATGTTAAGTAAATGAATATTTTAGAGTTTTTTTTTTGAAGAGAGATGGCTTGAAAATGAATAAAGGATATACATTTAGTTTATGTTAATGTTGCCAACTTAAAACATTTTCAAAGAAAATATAAAATATTTTATAAGTTGTCATCTCCTAAAATATATTTTCTTTTATAGTGTGAATGCTTTGTTTTGTCAGAGCACGAGTTCCATCTGTATTACTAACAAGAGTTGTGATCATTAAAACCGTAATAAACATCATTTCCTGTCAGATGCTCTACTTCAATTTTTAACCAAATTCCTTTGATTGGTGTTTTACTCTGGATCATTTATGCTATAATTTTCAACTTGTGCCTGTCACAAAACTTTACCACTAAAGGTTTTTTCAAAAACAAATGAAACCTATTTTTCTCTGTTTTCAACATACATGTAAATAATGATCCGGGCATGGTGCAAAGACACTTAAGCTTGGTGTAGCATATTTTTAGCATATAAAGATTCTTTCTTGTGAAACTTTCTTCTTTAGATGCTTATTTGTAAAATGTATTATTTCAAGAGACATATAGCCTCTATTTTTTTATTCCTAGTATAAATAAAACTAAATCAAATTTTGAGACCAGTTGTGGATTTAAGTCGTAAGTCTTACCCTGTCATTTTCATTAGCCCTAAGTCATAAAAGAATTTTGATTAAGTTGAGATAGTAATGTAGTTAATAATTATTGAGATGTGTTATTGAAATGCATTAATGATAGTAGTATTACTCATGAAATTCTGTCACTCAGGTTTAATATTTTCCTGTGAATTGCAACACATTAATTTTTTCTACAGAAAAATATTATGTTACAGATAAATGATTTTCAAAAATGTGGCTGCTTTGGTTTCTCACAAATTTTCTCGATTGAACGTTACCTTTTTTGCAGGAAGAAAAATGATTTTACATAGTTTCCGAGGCTGAGTATAATGGGAACATCATCACTAAAGAATATTTAAAGCCTTAATTACTGTTGATTAGTTGATTAGTTCTTTTGCTACCTTATAATGAAACTGAAAGTAAACATTTTCATTTTCATTTGTGAAGTGTCAAAAATTTGAGAGTTAGCAGATCGGACCTAAATAAAGAATGAGGCTGAATAAACTTGATGGGCTGATCCCAGTGTGGGAAACAGAAACTGAGAGTACTGATCTTGGGTACAAAAATAGTAATATTTTGAACATTCATGACAGTACTTCTGTGCATGAAACCCTGGAATTTCTTGTGCACTCGTGGTTTGAGGAATAAATTCCTGAAGTTGTAAATAAATAAGATAATTTTTCCTATTTATTTTATACCTCTCATAGATCGATCAATTCAATACAGAAGACCCAAAATGGATCACAGAATTTCCTAAGTAGAAATTCTGAGCCTAGAAGTTGTCTTTAAATCCTCTTATTGTTGTTGACCTCATGGTCCCTTGTTCTGCTGAGTGTGCCCAAGGCAGTTCTTGCTGTCAGTGCCAGAAAAAAAGCATTGATTCTCTCCTAACTATTCAGTACAGCACAGACAGGCAGATTAAGGATCTTGCTATGGCAAGATCGGGAGTAGAGAACAAAATTTTCAGAGGCATGGGGAGGCATATACGATTTAGAAACGAAGTTATTGCCTGCATTAAAGAACACACACACACAGAGATAGAGAGAGGAATTTATTGAAGAGTATAAAAATGGATATAAAAAGCAGAGCTGCCAATGACAAAAAGATAAAGGAAAGAAAACGAGGGTGTTCCTTGAATAAACAAGTAACATTTGGGTAAGGAGGGAAATGGAGGGGACAAAAGTAAGATGACAGATGGAGCCAGCTTACAAAAGTGCAAGATTATATATGAAAGAACTTCAACTTAACATTCAACAGAGGGTTAGAAGGTTCTCTTGCACAGATTGGAATACCTTTTCCTGTACTAGAAAATGAAATATTAAAAGCCTTTATTATTGCACTGGAGCAGATAATTAGGCAATTAAAACTATTAAAATTTGATAGAATATCAGAACTTATAAAGCGTGCCTTCCAAATTTTAACTCCTCAAGCTAAGACTTGGCTATTGAAATATTACCCTTGCTTTTAAAAATTCTTAGTGCTTTGTTGCCGAGAAAGTCTGCTTTCCATAATTGGGAATCAGAAGTACTGAAGGCAGAAGTGGAGTGTAGTGTTAAGAGAAAAATATTAAATTTGTAAGGAATTCACATATAGAAGGCAAAGAAGCAAGGCCAGGCAAAAAAGATTTGTGAATTAAAGACAATCATATTAGCCAAGAATAGTTCTTTTTGAGTGAAAGGCTATTATAAAACCCTTTTTCGGGAATGCATATAAAACACAAGCAGTCACATAACAGATTCATTATTAAACTGTTCTACATTTTAAAAAATTCAAATGTCTAAACCACATAGAATTATTTCACATAAGAATATGGGAATTAAATTTCAGATTGATACAAAATTTCCAACAGAAAAGGTTTTTTGCAAACTTTAGGTCATACATAAATTAGAATTATGAAAGATATTCTAATATTTTACTAAAAAATAAGGTAATTAGGATTTTATTTCTAACCAGGACAGAGAGGAAAATATAATCATCATGAACAAATTAAGTCTCTTTTGTTATCCTACCTCAAAAATATCATTATCTATAGTTGTTGTTTGACCATTACTATAGCAACCTCAGGATCTGGTTTGTACTATAAAAATAAACCTCAATATTTAAACATAGAAGCCTCCTGAGAGCTTAATAAATTCTTGATTGCTTTATTAAACCACTAAAAAGTTGCACTTAAAATGTGAATGGTACCCGACTTCATATTTTAGATTTTAGGTAAAAATCAGATCACATTTCTGGAAAATATTGTGTTTTAAATTTTCCAGCAATATATTTACACATACTTCTGAGTACATAAATAGCCTAATATGTTAAAATAATTTATTTCCAAGTTCTTTAAAAATTTTGTCTGTCAATTTTAGGATAACATTGGGTCTTTAGTTTATGTGTTCAGAGAAACCATGACTTTCAAGAATAAAACAAGCAAAGTTCTTTTTTCTAATCTGAGAAAATTGTTTTAGATCATAGTGTGTCATTATATTTAAAAAGTCAGTGTTCAAGATTTCCAGCCAAGATAATTGATTCATGACATGTTAGAATATTCTTTCATTTAATTTACTAGATAGCCATGTTCAAAAATAAGAAAAGAAAATCCCCAGGTGACTAGAAAGAAAATGGGTATCCAGAATGTGAATAGGAGTTAAATTCACATAGCCCACAGAGGGACAAGAAGTAAATATGGATATTAAGCATAAGATTTAAAACACATGTGGGGCCCACAGTTAAAACTGGTTTGAATAAATCCAGAAGTCAGAATGGTGCTACACTCCCTATAATTAAGGACTAGAACAATGTCTATCTTTTATCTTAGGACCTCACCTGAAGACAAATCTCAATCTAGGCTGAAATATAGGGGAATCAACCACTAAGGAGTAAAAACCTAACTCTCACTTGCTGTCAGTTTTACAAAGAACAAAATAGAAATAAAATTTAAAATTGGTAGCAACTGAACTCATAATGATATTTAAACCTCTAGTAATTCAACAATTGTCAGCAGTGTTATGGAACTTACAAGGAAAAAAGTAATAGTAGAAACACCCTTCAAAGACACAGTGAAAGATGATTACTGCTGAAGATGAGCTCACAAACAAAAACTATAGAATATATGTGAAGTACTACTGTATGAAAAGTCCACAGACTTAACCTAGGAAAATTTGCAGCAGTTTAAAGAAAGCAGAACAAGATTAAAGGGCCTGAAAAGTCTATATTAGGAATTATGGTTTTCAACCCTAATCTTGGGCAGAATGTTTGAGAGTAAGAGATGCACAGGCCCTATGCTCAGAGGTTTTGGGTGAATCTAAGCTTTTAAGTTGATGGTAGTGGCAGTGATTTGTAATATTCAGAGAGTTTTGGGATGAGATAGCTCCCACAAAACATGCATAAAACATTGTAAAAATCTGGAAATGAGAAATACAGTTATTAAAAAAATAAAATTATTTTAGTTAGAAGAAATCAAAGAATAAATAAGCTCAGAGTTTCCCACCACTGTGGTTCTTTTAGTAAATTATAATTTACTATGAGATATAAATGATCATAAATTTTAATTTTAAAATACTTTCACAACCATTGAAATTATGTTAGAACATGTTCACGTCTTCCTCTATAAAATTCCTGAATGCATAATTTATATTTCTGTCCATGTGACTCTGTGCCTAATCCCTGACACTATAGAATGTTCTATATTGGCTGTGCTGCATGGCACCATTTCCCATCTTTCCCTTAAATATATCACTTAGTTTGATAATTACTTGTACTTTTTGTTGTTATAGACATTCCTTGTTTTGTATTATATTTTATATACTTTATTCTTTAATCCTGCACTTTTTTTTGTAATTTAGAATTTTTGTTGAACTGTTCTAGCAATTATTATTCTCAACATCTGAACTTAAGTCTTCTGAAATAGAACATGCTTGAGTACATTCATTTCCCAGTTTTTCTATTGATCCTTCTCTCTTTTATCATTACTAATTTTTGAAACTAAAAATTAGCCACAGTTTGATATTTGGCAGAATTTCATAATAAACTATTTTTTAGAATGGAAACATTGTTTATTTCTAAAAACTAGCTATGTTGATAAATAAAATGAGCTTCTTAAGTACCTTATCATATACAAATATACCATTACTTTTTTGTGGTTTTATAAAATTATTTATTGAATTAAACAAAATTACTACTTCAATATTTTTTAATTTTGTTAAACCATGCTAGATTTTTCAATATCTTCATTACAATTTTTTAAAACATTATCTTTTAAAAAACTGATTTCTGAAGCCAGAAATGTTTCTACTTAAGTATTTTATATATAAAATAATTTAATTTTTGCATATTTTTATAGTCTAAGCATAATGAACATTTTGATTTCAATAATCAAAGTCACAAGTAAATGTAGTAATCAAGGGAAAGACACAAAGAAATGAGAAAGAGAAGGGAAGGAGTGGGGGGAATAGGAAGAGGCAGAAAAAGAGAGAAGAAAGAAGGAAGGAGGTAAGAAGTAACAAAAATTAAGCTACACAAAGGTATCTTAGTGTGACTCAACAATTAATTTTCAAGCTAAACAGTTTATCAGAAATTTATCAAATAAAGCAATGATGTAGTTATACCAGCAATAGTGCCAAGCCTTATATAATTATACTAGCAAATGATCACAAAACTATCCTTTATAGACAGAAAGAGATTTAAACTTTTTAAACTTCTTTTATGAGGACATCACAAGAGTATTCATTTGAGCACTAGTTATAATGTCTTGCAGTTAATAGCTGAAGTCCAAATAGCACACACATTGCAGAACAATTCTCTTAATTAGCCTGCATGGCAATTGTCAACATTTGGTATTACTACAACAAAAGAAGTATAAAGGTCTGGTTTCTAAAAACCACGATGAATACATGTCATCACATGTCAGTTGGTATAGATAAACCACAAAATCTTATTAAGTCAAAAAACCTTATTACTACAATTTTGAGTACCTAAAGATATTAGTCACTGTGGCTGGTTAAATAATACAAGTTATAAATCTTGGAGACATTATTGAAAGACCTCAGTTGTTATGTTCAATATTTAAAGCAAATTAGTAGAATGAGCAGGCTTGTCTTTTACTCAAGTGTGCCCTGCAAGTATTAGTATTTTCTATAAGTTCCATGATGAGATGGAAGCTGGGAAACATTGAGATTGAAATCTTTGTACAGATACTTAGTGAATTTAAAGACAGCAAGAGAATGTCCCAAAAACCAGTATGGAGGGATAAAAAGATGGCAGACAGGAAACAGGAATAAGGAGACAAGGAGATTATTATGACATTCTGTAACATACTTCTAAAAGAAGAATAAGCAGGAAAAATAAAGTGAATGGTAGAGAAGAAATATTAGAAACAATAAAATCTTCAATTATTCCAGAGTGAACAAAATATGAACGATTAGGTTGAGAAGCCCCATGCATGGAATAAACACATTATAGTAAATTCACAGAACATCAGGACAGACTGAAAATCCTGGAGTCCACCAGAGAGGACAATTTCAGATTCTCTACAGAAGAAAGGTATCAGGACAGCAAACTGTTCTTCAGATACAATCGCTGAGAAAAGAAAATTATGTGATTACTTAGAAAGGTTAATCCCAGAGACTGTTAGCAAAAGAAGTCTGTAAGATGCATTTCTGCAAATGAAGAAAAAGTGAATGCTGAAGGAAAAAAAAAGACAAAAAGTCAATGAGAACACACATTGGTAAAATGTAGTAATATACTTACTAAGTACTAACAATAAAAAATAAGAAGTAAAGTATAAAGAAAATAGAATAAGTTTAATATAGTTTTATGGGTAATAAAAATTAGAACTAAATGTGCAAAAGATGCATGAGATTCTGCAGAGGACAATTTCATAAGAAACTAAAGTATAGGCCATTCAACCTTCCTTGTTCTGGATCAAGAGCAAGGCATTGATTAATATTAGCATTTATTAGGGAAAAAATGTAGATTTAAATACGAATGTTAACAGGGGTTCCTGGGTGACTCAGTTGGTTAAGTGCCCAACTGACTCTTGGTTTTGTCTTAGATCATGATCTCACAGTTCCTGAGTTCAAGCCCTGCATCAGTCTCCTGGGCTGACAGTATGGAGCCTGCTTGGGATTCTCTCTCTTTCCCTCTCTCTCTGCCCCTCCTCAACTCATGCACATATTCTCTTCCTGTCTCCTCACAATAAATAAATAAACTTAAAAAAAAGTAAAACGAAATGTTAACAACTGAAGGAAAAACTAGGAAGAAATATACAATATGCAACTCTGAAGATGAAAATTAAGGGAAGTACGAAACTAATTAATCTAACAATAGTCAAAAGACAGTAAAAGCAAAGTGAAGCAAATTGTCAGAAGACAATGGTGCAAAACAGTCCAAATTGTCAGCATTTGCAACAAATGTAAAAAGCCTTAACTCCATATTAGATGATAAAAAAGTCTTTCATTGGGTAAAAGCTGAAATTCAGATATATGCTCCTTTTAGAGAAATCCTAAGTCAGAAGACACAGAAAAGTTGACTATAAAAGGGTTATAAAGATATACACAAGTAAGTGCTATCCCGTAAATCCTGGTGCAGCAAAGTTAACCTCAGATAAATGAGAAGGCAAAGTAAATAGTTTTAAAAGGGGGGAAGAGAGCCCTTTCTAAGTATTTTCTCAAGAAGAGTAAATTGTCCAAAAATAAAAGCCATAGAAAAATACCAATTGGAAACCATTATATGGCTCTTAGAGCCACTATCAACAAATGGAAGACAATGAGTGAAAAGTAATGTTTGTGTCACTTTCAAATTTGTCAGTTGTCAATAAATATATTTAATGGATTCAATAATTACTTTATACAGTTTGGTTTGAAATGGAGTTAATGTTATATTATTTTGTTTAATACATATTTTATAGCTTATTAATATTTTGGATTAGTACTGTTGGATTCTTTTCATTTCATTTCAAAACACTATTTTATGTACTGCTAATGTAATTAATAATCCTTGTAAAGACCTGGAAAAGAGAAGATTTAAAAATATATAAAATAATAAGTTTTAATTCTAATGTATAAAGATAAGCCTTGCAAATATTTTGGTTTGTATTATTTAAAAAAAAATGGTGATAATGGTGATGATGATGATAACTGACTTACTGAGTTCTTACTACACCAAAGATTATTTTCCCACTTTATAGCTATTATTTAATACATACAATCATATTATTATCCCTATTATAATAGGCATAGGAAAGTTAATAAACAGAAGCAGGAATAGAAACAATTCAATCAGATATAGTAGGGCTCCCCACTAGAACCTACATTGGAATGTAGAAGTGACTGCAGGTTTTTTGCAATTAGAGCCACCTTACCAGGAGTATATGATCACATACATACATACATACATGCATACATACATATATACATTATATGCATATACATATGTGTGCATGATTTTGTGATATAATAATAAATATCTATTTTAGTCTTTTTACTCTGGTCCTGGCCTGATCGCTAAAACCCTTGTAGTTTCTTACTAAGAGCCATAATATTTGTTTTGTTATAATATTTGGTTATTGTCCTTTTGTCCTGTTCTCAAAACAGCTCTGGAGTGATAAAAGGATGATCTTTTGTCATTTATAAAAAGCATCTTTCAACCACCCCTGAGTTTATGTTAACGATGTGATTTTTGGAAAACCCCTAAAGATGGTAGGGGATGATTGCCAGGGCAATTGGTCATGTGACTAAAGTATTGGAAAGTTCAGTCCTGCCCCCACTACCATGGAGGTTGTATTAGTCACCAATAGCTACTGACCTATTCATGCCTACTTATTGATGCCTCTAATAAACACCCCTACCTAAAGCTTTGTTTTTGTATGAAAGCAGTAATTCTAAAAACAACATAGATTCTACACTTAAATACTTCTGTAAACTCTGACGGGATCCCAGGGACAATTTAGATTGGTAGTAGGAGAGAGGGGCCAGGCTATGAATGAAAAAAAGAAAGCAACAGAATGTTTTCACAGAAACACTGTCACTGTGCAACACTTGATTGGATTTATATAATGCTATTTACTTCACTAAATATTTTTGGACTTCTAACTAAAATAGGTTTTAGCAAACGGCAAACACACACACACACACACACACACACACACACATTTATGTACAGGACCTCATACTTCATGTTGCCTGTATTCTAAACTACCATTATAAGATTAATCACTTCACCAGTATAAAAGGAGAGAACAGAGTCTAAATATGTATTGGCAAATATTTCCAATTTGTACGTGTCTTTTTTTTTAAAGTATTTATTTATTTATTTATTTATTTGAGAGAGATAGAGCAGTGAGCAGAGGAGGGGTGGAGAGAGAGGCAGAAAGAGAGGGAGAGAGAATCCCAAACAGCTGACAGCGTGGAGCCGATGCAGGGCTTGAACTCAGGAACTCTGAGATCATGACCTGAGCTCAAACTAAGAGTCAGATGCTCAACTGACTGAGCCTCCCAGGCCCTAATTTGTGCATGACTTTAAGGAAAGAATAGGACTAGAGAAATAGGACAAGAGGAAAGAATGGAGGTTCTCTACCATTTCTTCAGTGTTAGTCATAGAATTGCAACTTTGAAAGTTGTAGCTTTAAAATACATATACAATTGAAATTTTACCAAGAAAAACTTTTATATTAATGTTGAAACACACTGAGTAAGATGCTATTAATATTTTACAATTCTTAATATTTTGTGTTTTCTCCTGTAAAGAGTTAGTATATTAAGAGAGTTGAAGGAAAAATTGTTTTGGGTAGGTTTTTCAGGGTACCCCCACAAATAAGCCAGGTTATAGATTTTGTCCAGAATAGGCCAATAGGCTGATTAAATATACTTCTCATGGATCATCTACCTAGCATCTATCTATCATCTATTTATGTACTATAAAATTTACTGGTATATTTTCTAATATGCTAGTAGTATAGACACATATTATGTGCCATATATATATATATATATATATATATATATATATATCATAATAGTGTAGGTGCTATTATCTAATATAGAATTAGTAATATACCAATTAGTCTAGATAGCATTGTACTGTTAATAACATATTTGGCTAATGGTCTAAATAGTTTGTATTGTTAATAATATATTTATATTATGGGTTATGGGTTGAATTGTGCCCCCCTAAAATTCATCATGTTGAAATTCTAAATCTTAGATGTGACCTCATATGGAAATAGGGTCATTGCAGATGTAATCAGTTAAGAGGAGGTATACTGAAGTAGGATAATCTAACATGACTGTTGCCTTTAGGAAAAAAGGAAATTAACATCCAAATATGCACACAAGGAGAATGCCCGTGGAGATGAAGACAGAGATTGGTGATGCTTCTACAAGCCAAGTAATTGCAAAGAGTTTCAACAAACACAAGAAGCACTGAACAGGTTTTCTCTCACAGCCCTGGGAAGAAACCAACCCTGCTGACATTTTGATCTTGGACTGTGAGCCTCCAGAACTGTGAAAAAATATATTTCTGTTGTTTTAGCCACCCCACTTGAGGTACTTTGTTACAATGGCTTTAGCAAACTAATACACTATACTACATGATATAGATGACATACCTAATATACTAATATATCTATAGTAATACACACCTACCTCTCTAATATAAAACATAGTGCCACCAATCTGAAAGACACAAAAAGTTCTAAGATAAAAGTGAAATTAAGTGAAACATAGTTGTATTTGGGTTTGTTGATTGATGTGGCTAATGTTTATGCATACATAATAGCTTGTAGAACAGTGATAAAAAGTTGGAAATGACCTTTGTGGTTATTTAATCAAGCATCTGTCTCAGTACTGTAATAAGCTCCATAAGATGTTTGACTAGCAGCCAACGACCTTCTTTCGTGGGAGCAGACAGAGAGGTATGACTGACCACCAAAAGGCACCAGGGAAGAGTTGGAAAGAGGAAGTGATAATTAGACTGAATTGAAACATGTACAAGAATGGCAAAGCGCCCTCAGGCTAGAGTGGCAAAGAGAAAAGTGACAGTTTAGTGGGAGAAGTTGATTTAGCCAGTTTGTGAAATGTCAGTGGTATTTAAAGGTGCCTTAACTAGTAGTCTCTTAGGTGATGGGGAGTTTTTAGGATGGTTTACATCTTTTACAAAGTAAATGTGCCTATTATTAATAACTTTATATTTTAGGAAGCTCACATGGGTGAAAGACTAAAGGTGCTTGGGAGAAAAGTCAGAGTGCAGGCAGCTCGATCAATAGGGGAATGTTACTTGCTTGTTTAGTCTTAAAATAATTTGCAGTCTTCATCTAATATCATTTGATGATTGGATGTGTCTTATCAACAGGTTTTGTTCCAATTGTATCTAATGTCACTCACTGTCATGTTTCCTATGCATTGGTCATAGTGAAATTTTTGGTATTCTATAAATACACATTTTCTTCATGGTACTGTGACTTTACACAAGCTACTCTTATTGTCTGAAAAAACATTTCTCCCATTACTTGACTATTAAAATCTAATCTATGTCTAAGATACAACTCAGAGTCACCTACATTTTGAAGTACCTTTGAGCATCCAAAGCAATATTGTTGTTCATCCCACTCTGCTCCCAAAGTATTTTAAACTTTATAACAGCCTTTATGTATTATATTATTATTATTTTATATTGATTTGAGAGAGAGAGATAGAGCATGCATGCAAGTTGAGGAAGGGTAGAGAGAGAGGGAGAGAGAACTCAAGCAGGCTCCATGCTATCAACACACAGTCTGATGCAGGGCTAAGTCCCACAGACCATGAGATCGTGACCTGGGCCAAAATCAAAAGTCGATGAAAACTGACTGAGTTACACAGGTGCGCCAACGTTATTCTTGCATATTTTTGTGGCCATATATTCAGTAACATATGCCACTTTGATATATGTAATAGATATATAGTACTGTATTATATTTATCTTTGTATTTTCTATCTGCAGAGTGTTTTGTACATAATATAAAGTTAGTAAATGTTGGTTATATTAAAAATGGCATGAATGTTATATCAGGTAAATTTTGTGTTGGATATTGGAGGATAAATAAAAGCCATCAGATTAGAAAGATGTCTTGAAGATCATCTTATCAAATACTTATGAAAAAACGTGAACTCATTGGAAAGCTTTCTGTATAGGCTAACTTGGGGTTTTTATTATTGTGGCCCTGGCCCAGCAACGAATTGGAAATTCCATTAATGTTTGACAAAAGGTCAAATTCAAAGTGGATATTTTAGAATTAATTTTAGAATTAAGCTTGTTTGAGGTTGAACTCACAAGATAAAACTATGCAAAATGAGGATTTATAAAAATTTTAATATAAAAATATAGAGATAGATTGCAAAATTTATTTACAAAAGTTAACTGACTTCTTTGTTTTTGTCTTGAACCAATCCTGTCTTTTTTTTTTAAGCTGGCAGATATCTATTACAAGAAAAAAAGGGTTTAAGTTTTGGTCCCATCTTTTTAAAATGTAGTAAATTGATCATTTAAATAATTTTCTATGATAAGACAATAAAAATCATCATCTCTCAGATTTCTTACTCATTTACCCTTCCTCCATAGTTATAGTCCACTATAATATCTGAGTATTTTGGAGAAGAACTTTGCCTTATGAACTCTATGGTCGGAGGAGAAAGTGGTACTTGGCGAGGTGGGAGCAGTCCAGTTCCCTTACTCTGCAGGACTATCTGTTGGGTACTTATTTGCTACAACTATCTGTTGGCAATTGCAACTGAAAACTTCAGTAGCTATAATTTATGATCCAGTCTTTCTTGGCCTCACTTTAGCTCTTGCTGTCATAGAAAACCCTCTGGCATCTGGCTGGGACTCCCACTTATCTACCACTTTGACCCTGGTAAGGAAGCATCCTGGAGTAAGTAGAATTTGGAGGAGTCCTGGCATTAATGTATATTACTCATTCAAAATTATGCATCTGTTAGTTTATTATAATCTTAACCAAAATATCTTTAGGGTCTTAAGGAAAGCCTAATTTACTTACACTAGTATTTAACAGGAGGGATGGTCATGAGTACGTTTTAGATTGACCTTTATTCAGCATGCTTTCACAAACAGATATTCATAAAAACACTTCTCAATAGCTATACATGCAATACAGATCTCCAGTTAATGATTCTCTTTGGAATCATGTCCTCCTTTGCTGCCATGAGAAGGAGGTTCTTTAGGGTTCTTTCTTGATGAATTTTTCCATAAATACTTATGAGTCTGATGATCCTTTTTAATGTGTTTCTTGGTGATTTGAAATAATAGACTGCCTGAGAATCATGTTTATACAGGCCTTCCTGAAAAACAATATAGTGTGTGGGTGTGTACATGTTTGCCTGTGTACGTGTATAAATATTATAACCCCTTTAATTATAGAAGTTGGATTAAGTGAATATTCTTATTAATAAATATCATGTATAAGATCTAATTTATCTATGTGAGTCAAAGATACTTTTTGGAGAAACTACTCTCCCAACTTTTAAGAGGTTTGTAGTTAATAATTACTAATCAATTTTCCTCCATTTTTCTTGCTTAAAATTGTTTTTAAGAAATTTAGACTATATCCAAAGGATACAAAAATGCTGATTTGAAAGGACACATGCACCCCCAAGGTTTACAACAGCACTATTGACAACAGTAAATTATGGAAAGAGCCCAAATGTCTATTGACTGATGAATGGATAAAGAACAGGTGGTGTGTGTGTGTGTATATATATATATATATATATATATATATATATATATATATATGGAATATGCAATGGAATATTATTTGGCAGTCAAAAAAGATGAAATCTTGCCATTTGCAACAATAAGTGTATTATGCTAAGTGAAATAATTCAGGCAGTGGAAGACAAATATCATATGGTTTCACTTATATGTGGAATTTAAGAAACAAAGCAGATGAACATAGGGGAAGGGAAGGAAAAATAAAATAAGAAAAAAACAGAGAGGGAGGCAAGTCATCAGAGATTCTTAAATACAGAGAACAAAGTGAGGGTTGCTGGAGGGGTGGTGGGGGGGGGAATGGGCTAAATGTGTGATGGATATTAAGGAGGGCACTTGTTGGAATGAGCACTGGGTGCTATATGGAAGTGATGAATCACTGGGTTCTGCTCCTGAAACCATTATTACACTATATGTTAACTATGTTGGAGTTAAATAAAAAATAATTAAAATAAAGTCTGTTAAAAAAAAAAAGAAAGAAATTTACATTACATGATAGCAGTGTGGTCAGAAGCAATGTCTCTGGATTCAAATTACATGAATTTTTTGTAAAATGGAAATAATAATACTATCTCCAGAGGATTGTTGTGAGGACTAAATGAAATGACACTTCTCAAAGCTTATCCATTGCTTGATGGCCTGAAAACAAAACTATTAACTAATATCATCTTGTGTTGGAGAAATGGGCCTTCAATTTTAATTTATCTATGTAAGCGGAAACTACCTCTACTAGCGTGGACTTCCTTGGCTCTCTTTCCAACAAACATGTGATGACCTTATATTCAGTCAAGTGTTCTAGTATGGATCTACAATTTTTATAAAAGAGTTAGTAGTTTGTTCTCTATACTTGAACAGTTACATAGAATAGTTTCCTTAAAAGGATTTGTCAGGGAGGTAATCTTTAGCTCAATATTGCTCAACAGTTATTATATTTTAGTTGAAAAGAAAAAACATTGAGGGAGGCTTGCCATAAGGTTATGTACGCTGCACCCACTAGTAGAGATCATTGGTTTTTAAACACTGCTGTGGTGTTGTCATTTTTGTTGTTTCAACAGGCAAAAGCATTATTCTCCAAGGAAATCTTACAGAGAAAACCAAGAGATGAAAGAGACTTCAAAGAATTTACTCAGTTTGAAGGATGTAAGGACCATCATAACCACACAGTTATTCATCAGCTCTTTTAGTCCATAATGCAGAATCCTCTGATTTTGAGGATCGAAAACTACTCCTTTGGATAATTTTATTTCTATTCTTATATTATCAAGGAAGTCAGAGAACTGTGTACTCAACTCATATTGTATTAGTTTCCCATTCTTTTTATCAACTTTGTTTTTTTATTATTATTTTTAAATGTTTATTTATTTTTGAGAGAGAGAGAGAGACAGAACAGAACATGAGTGAGGTTGGGACAGAGAGAAAGGGAGACACAGAATCTGAAGCAGGCTCAAGGCTCTGAGCTGTCAGCACAGAGCCTGACATGGGGCTCTAACTCATGAGTAGTGAGATCATGACTTGAGCCAAAGTCAGACATTTCACTCACTGAACAACCCAGGTGCCCCTAGTTTCCCATTCTTTGAATCACTCAAAAATCATTATTAAATGCCTGCTCTGAACCAGACATTGTCCTTAGTGTGGGGGAATAGCAATGACATAACAGCTTCTTGGGCCATGCTTTACTATATTTGAGAGGAGAGGAGATAAATCACAAATAAGTAAAAAGTAAAAAATAAGTATACTAATCATTGTCACACATATTCATTATCACATTGTAAATTCTGCGAAGGTGATAAAAACAGGGTGTTATACCAAAGAGTATGGGTTGCAGAAAGGGATCACGTCAGACAGGGTCAGTGAGGAAGTTCTCTCAGGGGAGGTAATGTTTGGACAGTGGCCAGAATTAAATGACTTAGTCATGCATGTGAAGATCTGGGTGGAAAGCCTTCTGTGAAAAGAGTAGCGCAAATGCAACAACACTACTCTCTATTGAGTTGGAATTATTAGAAGATCAGAAAGAAGGAGAGCATTTAAGAGGCTGAGTGGGAGAAGCAGAAAAGATGCCAGCTCAAAGATGGTATGTAAGACTCAGGCAAGGACCAGTTCATATAGGACCTTGTAGAACTCAGGGGGTCAAACTTTATTCCACATGCAATAAGATATCATTGGAGGATTTGGGAAAGAAAGGATTTGATTTACATTTTAAAAGATCTCTCAAGGGGTAGGAAGAGAATAGTCCAGGAGCAAGAGAGCAAACAGCCCTTTTTTGAAGGGCTTTCACAGACTAGCAGTTTGACCTCTTTTGGGAATCACAAAGTTCTTTTTACAATGTCTTCAGAAAAAAATCAATTTATCTGGTTTAAATCCTAAGAAAAGTCAAATATCTGCCAAGTAATTAGTTTGCATTTATTTGATGGATGATTATACATCACGTTACTGATAACTGTGTTGCTTCCTGGACCCTAAGTAAAAGTGTGAGGAATCCCATGCAGCCCATTATGTGCAATGTACGTATCACTGATGATTCTTAAGTTCCTTCTTTTCTCTTTGTCTTCCCTTTCTCACTTATATTCAAACATTTTACAATGTATCATGCATAGCTGTATAATATACAGTGTACAGCTTTGGAATCAGATTTTAATCCTCTGGTTGGGTTTCTTTAATTTGAATAAGTGGAAGAGAAAGTCGTTGTTGGATGATTAATAACCTAATTAATCATTAAAATTAGATAGATGTACAAATTCCTAGGCATTATATCAATTTATGTTCCATGTGTCACTTAAATTTCAATAAGCCTTAATAGATTTTTGTGTTATATAGTCATCTTCACTACCAAAATAAATAAACACTGTGGCTCTAAGCAGAAAACAATGAAAGATAGTGGTATACATTATAAAAGACTGATACAGGATCAAATCCTAAATCCTTTATTTATAAAATGTTACTTAAAACCAGAAATTATAGCTCACTATTTTTCACAATTATAAAGAATATTACATTTATTTTAAAAGGTATTTTCATAGTTTACATATGTATTTGATTTCTTCCAAAGATTCTTTTCATATTGTAACTATATATATTATTATCACTGATTTATGAAGCATTCAGTGTGAGTTTCTTAACCCGCTGAAATTTTATGACATTTGTGGATTTCATTATATATGCACGTAGATATATACATACACAGATGTGCTTATCATATTCAATGTCAGGACTGAATTTTAATATTTTTACATTATATGATTTTTGCAAATATATATAATGGCTGAGGTTTTTAAAATAAAGTTTTAGAACTATTGACATCCCATGGAAGACAATAGAAAATGTACTTAACCAGAAATGTTAGATCAAGTTTTAAAAGTCAGAAAATAGTGTCAAGAAAATCTACTGTTATTGTTCATAAATCAGCGTGTGTAGAATTAAAAATGTGACAATGTTTTAAGTTAGACTTCATGAAAAACCTATACAGTTTTGAGAGCATGTCTTGACGTTTAAAGTATATGCAGCAACTCATTGTATAAAAATGGCCTAGTTCCCAAGACAGCAGCTCAAATATATTCTCTACCTGAAAAACATCTGCAAAGCTGCCTACATTTTGCAAAATTGTTTGCCAATGGAACACAGAACAAAATATTCAAAACACAGTAGACAGAAGGAAATTTAAGAAAATTAAGATAGTATGTCTTCATGATTATATGTTATGTTTAAAGATCTCACCTTATGTCAAAAGCTTTAAATAAAAATTTGCTTTAGCAATTTGTGTTTACTTTTTGCAAGTGTTTATGCCATGTAACATGGAATCTAATGATATATATTATCTATCTGTATCTATCAATATCAGGAGATGCTATAATTTTTATATTTATAAAGGTGCATGATGACATCTCATATAATACTTAGTTGTTGATTAATCATTAATGATTTGAGTAATTAATGTGTTTAATGTTTTATAATATTTTATATGAATTGTCATTACATTTTCATAAAAATTCCAGGAATCCGATATCCTTCTTGCTTTACTTATAAATAAGAAAATTCATACACATAAAACTTAGATATATATCAAGTACTAAGTAGCAGATCTGGACTAAGACTGACCTATCTTGGTCAGTGTATATTGAGCTAGTCATATAGCATTAAAGAAAATCCTTTCTAGTTGAAACTTCGAGATTCTCTGTACTTTTTGTTTTTGTTGTAGACATCATTCTGTTAAATAAAATTCAAAAGCAAATGCACCTTCTTCTAAGTACAGTCATCCTCCAGATGGCGAGTTGTTTTTTTCCTCACTATATTCTCCAAGGCTTTCCTCCACTATCTTCATCTGGATAACAACTGCATCTTTTAAAACAAAAGGAATCTTGTGTTCTCAGCGCTGAAGACTGTAAGCTTCTGCTGTATTACCTCTCAGCCTTCTATCACCCCAATGCACTCCTTTTTGTTCCCTATTTCCTATTGCTCCTAGATTGGTGTGTATGTGATTTTTATTCTGATACATTAAATTTAGAGAAAATTGGTGAAAATAGTACAAGAAATTACAGTCTATCTTTTACACAATTCAGAAAATATCCACTTCCTTTATTATTCTCTTATATACACGTACATTTTTCTTGTCTATTTAAAAGTTATGAACTCTTGGGCGCCTGGGTGGCGCAGTCGGTTAAGCGTCCGACTTCAGCCAGGTCACGATCTCGCGGTCCGTGAGTTCGAGCCCCGCGTCGGGCTCTGGGCTGACGGCTCAGAGCCTGGAGCCTGTTTCCGATTCTGTGTCTCCCTCTCTCTCTGCCCCTCCCCCGTTCATGCTCTGTCTCTCTCTGTCCCAAAAATAAATAAACATTGAAAAAAAAAAAGTTATGAACTCTTAAATATTTCAATTAAATATTTCAATATATACTTCCTCAGAAATTCTCTGACATAACCACAGTTCATTATCAAAATCTGGAAAGTTGTCATTATTACAATATCCTGGTTCATACTCAAATTTTATCAATTGCTCTAATGATATTTTATAACTATTTATCCTGCTCCAAAAACCAATCCAAGATGATGCATTCATTGTATTTCGTTGCCTTGTTTTCTTAAGCTCTTTAAATCTGGAACACATGCTATCTTTATTTGCTTTTCTTGATGTTGACATTTTTGGACTATGGGCCTGCCTGTGATTTTGTAAAGTGTACCTCAGTTGGGATAATAGATATTTCCTAATGATTAGGTCCAGGCTATGCATAGAGTGTTGTATTTTATGTCCATGTCAAGATAAAAAACAAGTCCCTCACTCCAGAAGCTTTTCCCAATAAACCATGTCCCTCTACCTTCCAGTGTCAATAATCATTATTTTTTCCACAATATATTTGTTTTACCTGTTCTCAAACTGCCTATACATACTTTTGTAACAAACTGCTAAGACTTTTCCCATCTTTCCGTGTTACTCACAGTTTATAGTTTGTCTATTTTCTTAAACGTATTTTGTAGAGAAGTATTTAATTTCAGTGAAGTTTGATTAATTTTATTCTTTTCTTATTTTTTCTATGTCTAGTCTATGAATACTTGGCTTAACCCAAGGTTGCAATGTTATTAAAATAATTTGGTGTGTAGAATGATGTAGGAGTCTGAATTTTTTTCCCCGTATGTACATTCAGTTTTTCCAGTACCATTTGTTAAAAAATATTTGCCTTTACTTACTGGATTTCTTGAGTGCCATAGTGGAAAGACAATGTTGAGACTATTTCTGTTTGGGCCCTATGTTCTGTTTCTTTCTTTTATTTATTTGGTTCTCCTTATTTGGTTTTATTTTAGTTTTGTATTGAATCTTGATTTCAAGTTCTCCAAATTTGTTCTTCAGGATTTCTCTATGTATACTAGGTACTCACCTCAATGTTTTCATATGAATTTTAGTATTCATCAAATCTTACTGATATTTTTTAAACATTTTGAGCCCTGTAATCCATGAATCTGATATATCTCTCCATGTTTTAAGGTCTCTTTAAATTCCTCTTAACAACATTTTGTAGATTTTTATACAGACAACTTGTCCATCTACAGCTTAATTTTTCTAACGTTTATATTTTAACACTTTTAAAATTATTTTAAGCTGTATTCTTCTACTTTGCTCTAAATTATAGAAGTTAAATTGATTCTTACATATTGAATTTGTATCCCATGAACTTTCAGGATTTGTTTATAGTTTAGTTGTTTTATAGATCCCTGAGGATTTTATGCATTAGGGTTCTATATAAATAATCCTATCTGTGAATAGGGGCAGTTATATTTCTTTCACTTTTATCTTTACTCTATTTAAAAAAATTTTTTTTCTTGCTTTTTGTTTTGGTCACTTGTAAAATTTTAATGTTTACCTATTTTTGAGAGAGACAGAGAGAGTGAGTGTGCAGAAGCAGGGGAGGGGCAGGGTGAGAGAGAATCCCAGCCAGGCTACGCACTGTCAGCACAGAGCCCAATGTGGGGCTTGACCCACGAACCATGAGATCATGACCTGAGCTGAAATCAAGAGTCAAACTATTAACCGACTGAGCCACTCAGGTGCCCCATTACTTATAAAATTGTAAACAGAAGTGTGGAGAAAATAATTCCTTGCCTCATTGAAGGTATTTGTGAGAAAAGCACTAAATCCTTTAGGATTAACTATGTTAGAGATTTTTTATTTTTTTTATTTTTTATTTTTTTTTCAACGTTTATTTATTTTTTTGGGACAGAGAGAGACAGAGCATGAACGGGGGAGGGGCAGAGAGAGAGGGAGACACAGAATCGGAAACAGGCTCCAGGCTCCGAGCCATCAGCCCAGAGCCCGACGCGGGGCTCGAACTCACGGACCGCGAGATCGTGACCTGGCTGAAGTCGGACGCTTAACCGACTGCGCCACCCAGGCGCCCCTAGAGATTTTTTAAAGATGCTTTTATTCATTTCTAATTTGCTGGGTTTTTGAAAAGCCTAAAAGTTTTCAATTTTGTCATGCAATTTTTAAAAATCTTCTGAGATGACCATGTAATTGTGCTCATTTTTCTGTTAATGTAATGATTGATTACTTTTTATGAGTTAACCATTTCTGCCTTTTTGGGGTAAACATAACTTGGGTATGTTGTATTACATGTTACTGTATTGGTGAATTTTATTTTCTGACGTTTTCAAGGATTTTCTCATCTATATTTATGATGGATATATATATACTTTTTGATAATCTTTTATTATGTTTTGGTGTTAAGGTTGTAGTATTAAGGTATTAAGGCATCAGAAAATGAGTTAGGACATATTCCCACTTTCTCTATATTCTAAAAGGATTTGAGTAAATTTTGTTTTATTTCTTCTTTGTAGATTTCATTAGTAAAGTTATTTGTGCTTAAAGTTTTTGTTGTGTGAAGATTTGAATTCATTTGAAAATGAATGAAAATAAATGCCTCTGCCATCGAATTGGCATTATCTGTTTGGCCTATCTGTTTATTTTATTCTAAGCTTGTTATGGCTACTTACCTTGAATGTTGTACAGATTTGAACTCACCTTGAAACTGTGAAACACTCTTTTACTAAACTCCAAATCTTCATTAACAACATATTAATTTTCCTTAGCTTTTGTGTTCTGGAACTAATTCCTAATAAAGCATAACTATGTCATCTGTAAATGGGGAAATGATTTGATGTTCTTTTGCTGTGGTCATAGCATTATTCTTTTTTTAAATAAAATTTTGTTTATTAAATTTATTAAATAAATTTATGTTTCTTTTATCTAACACGATAATGTTCTTATAAATGAGATGTAGAATGTTTCTAAATACAACTGACAGTAAATGAGTTAAGTTTTAAGAAAGAGCTAAAACCAAAATACTCTTACTTCTGACCTCATCTCATATAGTATGACTTTAAAAGGCAAGAGTAAGTGGACTGATTGGCTTATTTTTTGAGTCTGGTATTTTATAATTTCCTAATAATATGATTCCTAACAAGCCAATATAAAAATGCTGAGCAAGTGTGAACAAACTACTGAAGTATGCAACTAACACTAATTTTATTGTTTTTCTGTGCTCAGGTAGAAAGGGAACAATTTCACTGGAAATAAGGTGGATACTTTTGAAGGTTTCTGTAATAAAATAAAAATGATCACTTACTTACTTATCAATTATTGGTAGGAAATAGTCTGCCAGCACTGGGAGAATAAAAAAAAAATATGTAAAAGTAGGAAGTATGTGAAAATGTGACATATAACACTTTATAGACTATATAGGCTGAGATGTTTGTCAATAATATGGTGTCAGAAAGGGTGCCAAATCAGAAATAGTTTACCTTTTGTCAATTGCTTATTTATTGTAGCTTAGAAATCAATATAGAGTATGGTTTCTTTTTTTGAGATTGCATATTATTTAAAGAAAAATGTTTTCATTTCAGCAGATATCAAAATCTTTCATATTAGATTAATCTTATCTTCACTTTTGGACTTTTCACTACTTTAGAGACAGCATTGTGCATTATTAATTTTTTGTACTTTGGCTCTCTCTGAAGTAGTGCTCATTCAATATATTATTTGAAAATATTTAAACTTGATGGATTAAAATATTTTAGTAATATGAGTGTCTATTCATCCATTAATGGACACAAATTTCTCAAAAGACCTAATATGATCTATATTAGAAGAATTATATTGCCTTCAATCTGAGTAACTTCCAGCTTCATCAGAAAGTCCCTACTCCACGATTAGTTAATTAAGGCTGTATATTTTAACAAAGACTGCTTACTCACTTGTGAAAACAGAAGGTTGTAATTTTAGTTCTGTGCTTTGCCTGATCTCTTTCTGAAGACAGATGAGAAAAGCAGCCCATTTGAAATGTCTAAAATATGACATTCCAGGCCTTATGATATTTTATTGAACTTGATTACCACATCATTAATTGTCAGGACTGAAATTATTTTCTTGATCTTCTCATAAGAGTTGTTTTATTTATCAATCCTTCACTTGAAATGATCTTGATGTATTTTGAAACATGATTTCCTCTTTTCTTAGCATTACATCATATTAGAACCAGATTGAATGACATTCCCAGAAGCAGAATATATCAGATTCTATTGTTTTTTTTTTCTTTTCAAGATATTGAGTAGAAAGGTCACTCTATTGTTTCCAATACTGAATCTTTTAGAGGTATGAACAAAGTAACATTTACAAAGATCTTGGCATCTAGGTTAGTACTGCTCTAATTGTATTTCAGCATTTGGCTTCAGTTAATTTTTCCAGGACGATTTCACAAATTGCAGATATACTACTCACTTCAAAATGGTACTAGATTTTCTTCAAGATGTTTGTCCACAAAATTCATCCCCTAAACCTCTTTATTTATAAATAAATTTCATTGAGTGCATTCTTACCAGATAGTCAAATACAACTATCCTTTGTTTGTAACCAAAGTGCATTCTTGTTTGTAACCAAAGTGTATCCTTGGTTTGTAACCAAAGTGCATTCTTACCAGATAGTCAAATACAACTTTTCCTTTGTTTGTAACCAAAGAACAAAACCTTATCATTAGAGAGGGATATGAGACTCAGTTACTGGCATAAATAATAATGAGATATTTTAGAGTGGATGAATTACACCATGTCACCCGTAATACTGCTGACACATTTTTGGAAAAAAAGTAGTATTTAGTTTGAAGGGAAATGTAGTAAAATGACAGCTCTAATTTAATTTGTGTTGATACATAATCATGTGAAGGTAACTAACATATTGAACTAGCATTTTGTCACTTCTGGTGAAGTATAACCATGAAACTGTGCCATTATAATTACTTTTAATAAATTACTGACATTATTAAAGTGCATGAATGCACAACGTTCAGCTTGCCCCAGTCTGTCTACCTTTATGTTACAGACGCCATAATTTTCTCTTTTACTTTGGGATGGCTTTCTGTACAGAGGAACTCTAAATCTTTCCCATCCCATAAATACGTGAACATAAACCCATGATTTATTACAATTTAGCTTCTGTTTCTGTGGAGGAGGTTTACTGTGCTGAGAAAACTCATTAATCTCATTCACAGTTCGTAGTATAAACATAACCTTTACAATATATAACAGAACAAATTATGTGTTTGTGTGATTTACTGTCTCTGCTTTGGAAAAAGAACAAATTGTAGTGTTTTTTCTACTTTTAGTTTCAATATTCATTGATAAATTTGTACTTTTAACCCAAGCCAGGTATAAAATACATTATTTTTCACTTTGACATGTGTTCTTGCATTTATAAAAAGAAATACCAAGATGTGATTTGACAAGAAACAAACTTTAGAGTCAAACTATCTGCTGTTGTGTTTGTGTGTTATGAAACTGGCTTGTGATACTGAATGTGATTGTGGATACAATCTTATATATACGCAATTGTATGGTATCTTTTAAACTCCATTTCATGTTAACTTACTACAGGATTTCTTTAAAGGGAACGCACTTAAAAGCATACACTTTTAATTTGTGCAGAATAACTTCTTTATTTTGTACGGTTTTTGCTAAGTCACTACAGATTCCCTGAGACCCAACAGTTGAGTTTTAAAGATGTAACTGTGGTAATAAGAAAAAAGTTCTGCCACCACCTCATGAGCTTTGTTTTAAATCCTTTCTCATCTGTTTCATTTGTCTTTGCAATTTTCTGAAAATTTTATTTTACTCAATTTCTTCTCTTTCTAAACATTTGTATTTTAAAAAGATAATTCTTCTTACATCAAATTGGACTTTCTCAGTGAAAGCATTCTAGCATAACTTATTGATTTGCAAAATGATAATTTCCAACAATTAGTGGAAGGGAATACTGCTTTTTTGAGGTTCATAATCTGCAGTATGCACATTTTATTTTTAAGTAGCTAAGATTAACCTATGAATTGAGTTATATAAAGTTAACTATAAGATGTTTACCTATCAATTAACTCATCAATTAAAAGACTATTTTAACTTGTTAAAAGGTACTTTTTTAAATAAATTAATAATCATCCAATGGAAGGGTAATTTTTCTTTTTAAATTTACTTGGATAGAATATTCTGAGAGGTATTCATGAGGGTTCTTTGCCCTAGGACTGAAAGAGAAATACTGCTTACAAGCACTAGGGTGGCTTTAAAATATATTCTAGTAATCAAGAACAATTTAAAAGGAAATCTACTCATTACTTTTATTGGTCTGTCATATCTGAAAGCACATCCTTTAGCTGTCAACCAACTGTTGTCCCCAAGCCTGCCAAAAAGGCAGTAGAGGGCACTGTGAGAATGTGACAATACAGCAAAGATATTGACTACTTTCAGCAGGATACCTTGAAACGCCGCAGGCAAAGGGGAGTCGTTTTTCAATCCTAAATTATCCTTGATTTACTGATCCTTGAGTGGAGAGTCACCTGTCAGAATCTGCTTCTTACCAAATGGATGTTTGGTGTTCAGTTGGTTCACATCTCAGTCTCTTGAAGCCTTTTCTCTGAACCAGACTTGGACTGTAGGTCAATGTGCATCAGCATATGGCTTAATTTTCATCTGAGAGCTTTTTCCATAATACTCTGATAAATGGTGATTCTTTCCATCTGTCAATTTTCCTTGCCCCTTTGATCCCAGTATAGATAGAGCAAGGCTCTTACTCTGACTGCCAAAAACAAATTACTTTTGACAAAGAAAACTCTCAAATTCAAGGTACCTCTCTCATTTCCTTGCCTCCAAAGTGTCCTGGCCGATTGTATATGACAATGGCAATTTTGGAGTGGGATTTGAGCTCACAATAGCATCATGGTTGCCTCAAAGCACAGCCCTGTGGTCAGATGACTAATTTCTTGGTTAGTTTTTACTTTGTACTTCTTAACCAGGGAATAGGTGAAGAGGAGGGGCAAAATATTATCTGAACAATTTACCCTAATTGCATTATTTAATCCAGGTCCATAGGTCTTATATTTTCTGAAAATTTGTCCCAGATCATGAAAACCTGTCGACTGTCAGCTCTACTGTTCTGCACTCAAACTATTTCTTATTTTTGGCTTTCCATGAGTAGTTAGTAGAAAATTGAAAAATATTGCAGCAATAATTGCTAGCAAGACTCTATTTATTATCAAAGTATCTACTTAGAGAAACTCGCTCCTACTCTTCTCTTACAAGATTAGCATAAACCCAAACATTACAATTTATACTTTTCTAGTCTTCTATTGTTATCTTTGATATCTTTCTGATGCACTGTGATTGGAAAAATAACTCCAAAGAACTGAACCTACATTTACCTCTGAACGTTATACGACGTATATTTAAGTATTCATAATGAATAAGAGAATGATAAAAAGTGGCAGAGCATTGCACCCAAATGCACCTACACCTACCAGCTTATGTATTTTCCAAATTAGTGTTATTTCAGGAAAGCATGTTGAAAGGAAGTTTAAGAATTCCATACTGCATTATCCTTAATGTTTTTATATTTGTAAACAAAGCCTGAAGGGTAGCTGAAGAGTGAAACCAACTTGCAGAATCTGCAGTCAGGTATTCTAGATTTCGGTAGACACACAGACACAGTTGATGTTCAGCGCCTGGGACAGAAACAGTTGAGTCTGCTAAATTCAGAGCTAAATATATGTGATCCAAGATCGTTGAAACTGTGCACAAAAGATACTATGGTATATATGTTTCTTTTCTTGTACATTTATTTTATATGGTTAATATATAATTTCATAAATATATGAATTTCTTGATTTCTAAAATTAATAAACCAATGTTAAAATATCACAGAGAAATTTAAAAAGGCAAAACATGAATTTGTAATATACTCCTTGTTCTCAGACTCAAAGATCAGCACGTAATTTGATCTGAAATGAATGGTGTGCTTTATAGTAAAGCAGGTAATGTATTGCTATTATATTTTATATGTGTGTTCCCTCCTTACCACTTCCTTACTGCATTAGTCCTCCCCACCCACCCCACCCCACCCTCCCCCCCCATAACTCTGCTTAATTTTCCCTTAGTGGTAACAACATCTGGTGATTGTTCCTGTCCCGAGAGTGACTTTTCAGAAATTGGTGGGATGATCAGTGTGTATTTATATACTAGGATAATTTACTGCATAAAATACCTTCCTAGTCCCTGGTATCTTACAGTAAAACAAAATGTGCTGTGACTTGCCAACTTCATTAGATCAGCAATTTTACTGGCATTATTTTTGCAAGCATTAAGCTTTTGGAAGCAACATTAAATAAGCTTTATTTTCTGTTTAAAGTAAGTAAAGAAAAATAGTCATGATGTGTTAAGTGCTTATCATGCATCAGACACTCTAATGATAGTCTGCATGCGTCATTTCTAATCCTCATGACGGCTATGTTCAGCCAGTCTTATCAGCATTTTAAAACCAGGTAAGTGAAGCTCAGAGAGCTTAAAACACTGCTGAATGTAAACCCAGTATGCAAAGCCAGGCCCTCTGAGAGCACAATTCTTGCTCTCTCTACCATGTCCAGCTGCCATCGCCACTGTGTTCTTCTTGACCAATATTTAGGTCCGGGTTTGGACCGAGTGTTTCCCTCAGATAATAGTTACATTCTTCAGCACAATGTGGAGGACCCTATGAGGAATAAGGATTCTGTTTTTACTTTTTCTGGCCTTTCCTCAGTATTGGCCCATTCACTTGAATTTGTAATGGTCTGTGCAGAGCCAGACTTAAGTCTGTGCTGAGATTTAGAGACCATTTATTTGAAATAGCAGCTAAGACAAGCCCAAAATTAATTCTGGAGAAGAAATAATAAGCCTGGTCATAGTACACTCGATGCAAATACCATGGTATTGTGGTGGTCATTTTTTTTCTGGACGTAGGATTTTTATCTGAGAATTTCATATGAGGGATTTCACACTGAATATCAGTGTCAGGAATTCTTTTTTTCAACAGAGAAACTCTTTAATTTCTTTTAGGATTTTCAAAATGGTTTACTTTGTAAACAGAATCATGTTTCTGTATTTTATTAATTTCTAGAAATTTTGTAAACAAATCGTGTCCCCCTTTGAGTTAATATACAACATAGTATAGCTTACAACCTAATGAATTTTTCTCATTTTTGGTCTTTACCTTTAGTCTTTTTTTTTTTTTTTAATGTTTATTTATTTATCTTGAGCTAGAGAGAAAGAGAAAGAGAGAGTGCGTGCTAGCTGGGGAGGGGCAGAGAGAGGGAGAGAGAGAATCCCAAGCAGGCTCAGCACTGTCAGCACAAAGCCTGACCTAGGGCTCAAACTCACAAACCATGAGATGATGACCTGAGCCAAAATCAAAACTCAGACGTCAGATGTTTAACTGACTGAGCCAGACAAAAGCCCCTACCTTTTGTCTTTTTGCTCAGTGTTCACCATGATTTTGCTTTTATTTTTAGTCAACAATATCTTTAATACAACTACACATTAGAACCTTATACAACAAGACAAGGCATAAAAACTTGTAAGTACAGAAATAAATAATCTTGTATCACTAACAGAATAATTTTTCCTGTGTCTTGTCAAACTTTAGAGGCTCATGTCTGTTAAAGTTCCCAAAGACCTAATGTCTAATGTTTAATCTAAGCCAGCATTACTCACCTAGATTATTGCAGTAGCTTTTGAATTGATCTCATAGTACCCTCTCCACAGAGCATCCAAAATGATGCTGCAAAAGATTACGTAGTCACCATCTTCCATATACTTAAAATATTTTCATGACCTTGCAATGTAGTTCAAATAAAATCCCAAATTCCTTAACCTGCCCTAAGAGATTCTTGATCACTTGAACTCACCCGATATTTCCAAGTTTATCCTAGATTGTGCGCACTCTGCTATGTCTACCTTGATCTGCTTCTTAGCACTTTTAGGTGCATATTTTCAGCCTGGAATTATCTCCTCCCATTCATTTCACCCCCAAATATCCTCTAAGAACCTCAGCTCAGTTACAGTGGCTCCTTGTGAAAACTCCCATTCCAGATCATCTGTTCTAAACTCGATCCCTGGGGCTATTCTCTTACATAATACTATTTTTTATTGTAATCACAGCAGTTGTCACAATTAATCATTATATATTTATCATATGCTTTTTTCTGGAGGATAAATTCCCCAAAGGAAGGAAGGCTGTCTGATATCCAGCAGCTAGTAGACCATCACTTAGCTTAGATCATTAAAGAATAATTGTGGGTACTTACAAATATATTTTCCTAAAACATATATATATATATATATATATATATATATATATATATATACTTATTATTTTTCACTGTGTTTCACCACCAATTTAAAACTCTGCGATATTTACTCAATTACTTACTTAAAATTAAGATTAAGCATGTTAGCATCATTTAGTGAATTCCATTTAAAACTACTACGTGGCTCAGTTAAGCATCTGACCCTTGATTTTGGCTCAAGTCATGATCTCACGGTTTGTGAGATCTGCGCTGTTAGGAAGGAAGCTACTTGGGATTCTCTCTCTCCCTCTCTTTCTGCCCCTCTCCTGCTTGTTCTCACTCTCTCTGTCTCTCAAAATAAATAAATAAATAAATAAATATTAAAAAAAAAATAAAACTACATGTTTCATTGTGAGCCCACAGTGAGATCACATTATAAAGAATTGTTGAGTTATTAAAAATCTGAAATATATATTTCACATTTGGAGAAGAAAGTTGAATTATTTGTATGCAATGTTTCTGCATACTGGATGTATAAATTTATATTGCAGCTATATTTGTGACAGGATACAGATGTTATAACAAAGGTAAATGTGGTCTGATTGAAAAATACGTTGAGGCGCCTGGGTGTGTCCAGTTAAAGTTCTGACTTCAGCTCAGGTCAAGATCTCACGGTTCATGAGTTCAAACCCCACATTCAGCTCTGTGCTGGCAGCTCAGAGCCTGGAGCCTGCTTCAGATTCTGTGTTTCCCAACCTCTCTGCCCCTGCCCTGCTCACGTTCTGTCTCTCTCTCAAAAAAAAAAAAAAAAAAAAAAAAAAAAACGTTACAAACAAAACTAAAGAAAAATAGGTATTATGTTAATCAGTAGAATGGCTACTTAGAATCTCTGCCATTACTAAGCCTTCAAGAACAGAGTTAGGATGAGCTGTTTATGTAGAGCTTGTTTACATTTGACATATAACCCTAATTATTAATTTAATGGTAACAATCTGTGCTAATCAGAAGACACATTTTTGCTACTTCATACTTCCATGTGTTTATATACTGTCATTAAGCCTCCTGATTTTCATTTTGCAACCTTGCTTTCTCTTTAAGAACAACTTAGCTCCCCAATCGCTTTAATTTCTACCTTTCTGTTGCGCACTTGTTGCTTATGCCATATCCACTTTCTCTTTCTCACTTAATTATGCCAGCTTTTTAAACAGAACACCTGCTGAGGGGTTAGCTACTTTTGAAAAGATCCAATTGTCTTTGGAGCAAAATGAAATATAGGCACAGAGGCCCAATTATTATTAAGTGTTAGCATAATTGTAATTATAAGTAAAGTGTTTCATTATATTACATCTGTTGAAGTTTTAAATGAATCTCTGCAATGTGCTATATTAATAAGCAGCAAGGAACTGCTGACTTGGCACCCTTTTGGATCACATTTGTGACAACAAAACAGGTTATGAAAATGAATTCGCCATAGGAGCCCTACTGAGTTAGTTACTGTGATTCACAAGCTTATTATGGTAATAAAGCAACATGAGACAATGCTAGGGACTCGGGTCTACAAGACATGCTCGGTATTGCTCCAAAAACATTATGAAGAAGAAGTAAGAAGTGCTGGGAATTGTACTTAGTGTAGCAGCTGTCGCACGGCTGCAGAAAATCCAAGTCCCTCTTCACCTCGCCCTTCTTGATTCTTCCACCTGCAGCTTCCCTGACTCAGAATATACGGATTGTTTCAGTGACACAGAGGAATTATTGTCATCATGGTGTAGAGGTTGCAGATTCACCTTTTCTGTAAGAGGACACAGAAAAATGTCGCCGATCTGATCTTTAAACACAACGGGGGTTGTAATTGTTCTCTCTCCTTTGTGATTTCCACATGGAATGGCTGGGTTCAAACAAGCGCAAGAAACAGAAGAGAAACAGAGAGAAACAGAAGGTCAAGGGATGTTGAAGGAAATAAACTTTCGAGATCTGTAAATCTGGATTATCTCTCTGGCATATAAAAGAAATCAGCATGTGTTTTGTACCAATGCATAAATAGCAAAACCCCTGCCAAATATTTAATGTTTCTTTTAAAAATATTGTTTCAAAACCTTCATTTCCATTAACATTGTCACGTTTAGCTAATTTATAGGATGTTTATAACAAAGTAATTTAATAAACTGCTCTTTTTCATTTTTTGAGACTCAACTGTAACTGTTTAATTTTATTCATTTATTAAAATAAATTTTATTATTACACAGTTAAAATTGAGTCTTAGAAAATTATGGTCAGGCAAATTTAATTCATCTGAGTCCTGTACAACTTTTCTTTGCATTTGTACCAAATCTACTTGTTTCTATAGAGATATAAACTTTTTCTACTGATGCATAATAAAGTACAGTACTATAAATTTAATGACTTAGGAGAGCACCCATTTATTTTTTTAAATTTTTAAAAAAATGTTTTAACGTTTTATTTATTTATTTATTTATTTATTTATTTATTTAAAAAAATTTTTTAATGTGGGGTGCCTGGATGGCTCAGTCGGTTAAGCGTCCAACTTCAGCTCAGGTCATGGTCTCGCGGTCGGTGAGTCCGAGCCCCTCATCAGGCTCTGTGCTGACAGCTCAGAGCCTGCAGCCTGTTTCACATTCTGTGTTTCCCTCTTCCTCTCTCCTCCCCCGCTCATGCTCTGTCTCTCTCTTCTCAAAAATAAATAAACGTTAAAAAAAATTTAAAAAAAATTTAGTGTTTATTTATTTTTGAGAGACAGAGAGATACAGAGGCGAGCAGGGGAGGGGCAGAGAAAGAGAAGGAGACACAGAATCTGAAGCAGACTCCAGGTTCTGATCTGTCAGACAGAGCCCCACGCAGGGCTCAAACTCACCAACCATGAGATCATGACCTGAGCCGAAGTCAGACACTTAACTAAGTGACCCAGGCACCCTAATGTTTTTTTTTATTTTTGAGAGAGAGAGAGGTTAAGAGAGAAGGGACAGAGAATCTGCGCTGACAGCAGATTGCCCAATATGGGGCTTGAACTGAGGAACCATGAGATCATGACCTGATCCAAAGTTGGACGTTTGACCAACTGAACCACCCAGGTGTCCCAGGAGAGCACCCACTTATTAGCTCACAAATCTGTGGGTGAGAAGCATGGGGACAATGTGGTTGGGTTTTCTTCTTAGGATCTCAATGGCTAAAATTCAAGATGTTGGTTAACCTATATTCTTGAGCATCTGGCAAAGAAATTTTTTCCAAGCTTATTCAGTTCCTTGCAGCTAAAGGACTGAGGTTCCTGTTTCCTTGCTGGCTGTTGGTTGAAGTTCACTCTAAGCTACTAGAGGCTGCTACATTCCTTTCCACTGGTCTCTTATCATCTTCAAAGCCAGCAACACAGGATCTTTCCTGCATGGAATTCCTTATACTTCAAACATCTCTGATCACTTCCCCAACCTCCAGAATCCAACCTCTAGATTTGAAGGGTTACAAACCCTTCCAAAATATAATCTTCCTGTTGTAAGGTCAACTGATCTGGAATCTTAATTCCATCTGCAGAATATCTTCATAGCAGCACTTAACATTAGTGTTTTATTGAATTACTAGAAGGACATATATGTAGTTTTGGTACAGGCCAAACTATTGAGGTTTGGTAGAGGCCAAACTATTGAGGACTATCACAAAATTCTGCCTTTCACTTAGTCCTTAATACAAACACATATTCACGACATCAAGTAAATGCCAGAGAACTTGACTAGGATTATATTGCTGGACAGTGACTTAAGGCAATGTTTTCAAAGTGCAGCACCAAAAATCTATATTGTAACTTTTCAGAATATCTTTGATTTATCAAAAAATAGTAATTTATCATTTTTGTTATATATTAAGTTTTTTATTCATTCATACAACAAATATTTATTGCATCCTCTAATATGTTCAACGGCTAGAGATAAAAAGATTAGGCTAGATCAATTCTCTCAGGGAACTTACAGATCCTTCATGTCAGACACTGATGAAACAGGAGACGTAGTTGCAAACAAGAACGATTCCTGTATTTGAGCAGTTTACAATTTTGTTGTAAAAAAGACGTAAAAGGAATAACTACAGGAGCAATTATTTCACTACAGTTGTGATGAGGGCGATAAAGGCAAGAATGTAGACTTCATAAGACATGTATCAGAGACTTCCTTGAGAAAAACACATTTAAGCTGCCATTTGAGGACCAGGAGATTGTGTTGTAATGAATGGTGAGAGGAAGAAAGAACACAGAGTGCTGATGGAGAATCTTAGCTGTTTCCTTTTTTTTAATTTTCTTTTAATGTTTATTTCTGAGACAGAGAGAAAGAGAGAGAGAGAGTGAGAGACAGAGAGAGACAGAGAGAGAGAGAGCACAAGCAGGGGAGGGGAAGACAGAGAGGGAGATACAGAATCCTAAGCAGGCTCCAGGCTCTGAGCTGTCAGCACAGAGCCTGATGCGGGGCTCAAACTCACCGACCATGAGACCATGACCTGAGCTGAAGTTGGACACTTAACCTACTGAGCCACCCAGGTGCCCCTTAGCTCTTTCCTAATGATGAAAAATATTAGTAACATTTTTTTTCTTTTGTGATACTACCCTGTAAAATGGACTAAGAAGTTTTTCTGTATAGTAAAATCTGTAATTTTTCTATAATTAAATATATCACTTCTTGAACTACTCATGGAAACAATTCTTGAGACAACTTTTATCCTTTTGCCTTAAGGCATATAATAATATGCCTTCTCCACAAAGTGGAATGCAGTTAAAATTATATTTAAAACAAACATGCACACAGAGTTCAATATGTCTCTGGCACTCTTCTAAGTCATTTACAAATAACAACACATTTAATTCTCATAATAACCCTATGAGGTTGACACAATAATTATCTGAATTTTACATATGAAGAAACCTGAAGTACAGGAATCAAGAGTGATCAAGGAGTAAGAGAGACAGAGTGTGAACCAGGTGATGTGACTCCTGGTTCGTGATTGTAACTCTTAGGCTATAGTGCCCATTGCTGACACCCACGGCCTGGATCAAAAGAGACTATGCTGTACAAACAGTTGCTATTTCTTTCTTTTTTCATCTTGACCCACTTGTGTCACAGTATTCTGCCTTTTTTTGCATGATGATGATTACTGATCAACTTTGAAAATAAATCACACCTGAAAAATTTGCTTTCTTTCTGCCTTTTATCACACTGCTACGTTATTTTTAGAAAGTTCTCAGAAGTTAAAAGAGCATGAATTCTTTTTGCATGCTTGTCTATATTTGGTAAATATTTGATTTCTGATATGGACAAAAATACATCTTTAAAGAGATGCAAAAATATAATCAAGTGGTTTAAAATTATTGTAGAAATATTGTATTGAATTTGTCTATTTTATTTTAGGTATGTAAAGATATATGAAAAAGTCTGAGTTGTTTGTAGAATCAAATATGGCCATAAATTTTTCTTTAATACTATCCTTTCTCTTCTCAGTATGAATCTTATTTTCATTCCTATGAATCATTTCTCATAGCACAATAAAGAACTGATAATTTTTTTTCTAAGGCTTGGATTAGAAGCCTTTCTGGATTAACGAGAAAAAGCAATAAAAAGTATACAATTCGGAATAAAAAAGTAATTTGTCTTCTTTTGTAGAAAAGAATATTCATACACAGAAATAATCCTAGAGCATCTAATAACAATAACTAAACAAACAAGTGGATTTAGAAAAGTTGAATAATGCAATTTGAAAATAACACAAATCAGTTGAATTTCTTCATACTAGCAACAAACAAATAAAATTAAAAATATAGTTAGCAATAGCATCAAAACATATAATGCTTTGGGATAAGTTTTAAATACTGTGTGTAACATTTTTTACAGTGCATATTTAAAAATATTTTCTGAAGGAAATTAAATCCTAAAAAAAGGGAAGAAAAAAGAATTTATCAGGCAGGGTCCTCGGGAAAAACAGAACCAATAGGATGTATGTAAATAAAGAAAGAAATTTATTTTAAGGAATTGGCTCACTCATTTGTTGGGGCTGGTGGATCCAAAATTTTCAGGACAGGCCAACATGCTGGAAATTCTGGCAGGAGTTAATATTGCAGTCTTGAATCTGAAGGCAGTCTTGAATGCTCCCTCTTTGGGGAACCTAAGGTGGTGCTTTTCTTAAAGCTTTCAATTGGATGAGGTACACTCATAGTTTGCTTTACTCAGAAGTCTACTGATTACAACTGAATAACATTTTGAAAATATCGTCACGTTCAGACTGAAGTTTAACTAAACAACTGGGTATTATAGCCCAGCCAAGTTGACACATATATTTAACAGTCACAGTAAGACATATACCATGTTCATAAATTGAGAAACTCAGTATTGTAAACGTGATCATTATTCCCAAATTGATCTATAGATTCAGTACAATCCCAAGAGAAATCCCTGCAGGCTTTTTTTTTCTTTTTGGTAGAAATTTATAAGCTTCTTCTAGAATCTATAAGTATTTGAAAATGAAATATTACAGCAAACAATTATAAATGCAAAGGGCAATGTTAGAGAAGTTAAATATCTCAATTTTAAAACTTACCATGAAGTCAAATTAAATAAGAAATTATGGTGTCGCCAATAGGAGGGGCATAAACGTAGAGATTAGAGAAATACAGCCACACATATATGATGAAGTGATTTTCAGAAAGATGTCAAGGTGATTAAATAGGGAAATAGCTATTTCAAGAATAACTTTGAAACAATGTTGTATGGTTTTAGTAGTACATATATATCTCAATCTCTACATAGTGCAATATGTAAAATTTAACTCAAAATGAGTGGTAACCCCAGATGTCAAAGCAACAATGATAAAACTTCTAGAAGAAAACATAGAAGAAAATGTTTGGGGTAGGCAAAAGTGGCTTAAATAGTACACAAAAAGCACCAAATTTGAAAGAAATGATTGCTAAGTAAACTTTGTCAAAATTAAAAAAAAATATATTTTGCTCTTCAAAATTTGCCACTTCATTAACAAAATGACAATGCAAAACACAGATAGGCAGAAAATATCTGCATTCATATCTTTGAAAAAAGACTTGCATCCAGAATATATAAAAACTCTTAGAATCCAATAAGAAGATAATAAAAAAAATATGCAAAGGACATTAAAGAAACATCATGAAAGAAACTCTTCAAAAGCTGTTTAACACTATTAGGCATCAAAGAAATGTAAATTAATACTCCAGTGAGATACTACCACATGATTAGTGCAATAGCTTAAAATTTTAAAAAGACCAAGAATTCAAGTTTAGTGAGGTTGTGATATAACTGGACCCTTGTATGATCCGTTGTTGATACACATGATGGCACAAACACTTTGGAAAAGGGTTAGACAGTTTCTTACAAATTTAACATAATCATCATATGATCCAGCAATCCCACTCGGGGTATTCACCCAAGCAAAGCAAAACTTACCTTCTCACCAAAACTTGAGGATGATGCTTCAGAATAGATTTATTCATAATAACTCAGAATTGGAACAGTCCAAAATGTCTATCAAAAAGTTCATTCTTAAACAAATTGTGCTGTGTTTATAAAAGGGAATACTAATTATCAATTAAGAAATGAACAACTGATATAAAAGCACTGTGGATGAAGTCCAAAAACATTATGCTGAAAACAAGAAATAGACAGAAAAATGTACTATATCATTCCATTCATATGAAATTCTCAGATAGGCAAAAATTATTTATAGTGTGAGTAAAAGGCTTGAAGGAACAATTTTGGGATGTGAAAAGTTATACTTCTTGATTGGAGTTGCAGTTACATTGGTGTATACATTTGTCCAAACTTATCAAACTTCCACTTAAAATGGGACAATTTTACTGTATGCAAATTACATCACAATAAGGTGACTTAAAAATAAAATCTCATATTATGAAAAACTTGTGGTTGTGTTTTAACAGTTTCATGTTCATCATTTGTCCTCAGTCACTTCCATGGTATAATATTACTCACTTTTCCAGATTCATTCCCTCCACCACCACTCGTTATTGACAAGTTGAGCCACTTTTCAGTTGATAACATTACTGGGATAATCAAATAAAACTGGGAGAACATTTGGACTTTACTCTGTTACTAGATATTAAGACTCATTTGTTAAGTTCAATAGTATTATGTTGTGGAATGATGACAGAGATTAGAATGTTAAACCTAGTTTAAAAGGAAAGGTGATGCGGGGTGCTGGGGTGGCTTATTCAGTTAAGCAGCTGACTCTTGATCTCAGCTCAGGTCTTGAACTCAGGGTTGTGAATTCAAGCACCCTGTTGGGGTCCTCACTGGGCATGAAGACTACTTAAGAAAAATGAACAAATGTGGTGCACAAATAATAGGAAAATTGCATAATACATCAAACTCCACTTGGCACAAAAATAATAGGGTAGAATTGGACATAAATTTTGAAGTTATAATATCATCTTTGATGCTATAATGAGAAAAATTCTTGTTTGCATTGCAATTAAACTGTTAACTGAGCATTTCTTCAAATATATGGAAAGCAGAGTTATGGACTCAATGTTTGTGTCCCCCACAGAATTCATATGTTAAAGCTCTAACCCCTAATGTGATGGTATTTGTATGTGAAGGTTTGGAAGATAATTAGATGCAGATGAGGTCATGAGGGTGAGCATATGCTGGGATTAGTGTTCTTCTAAAAAGAGGAAGAGAGACCAGCACTGTGTCTTTCAACCATATGAGCACACAGTGAGAAGTTAGACATCTACAAGCCAGAAAGAGGGTTCTTACCAAAAACCGAATCGTGCCAGCAACTTGATCTGGGACTTTCTAGCCTCCAGAATTATGAGAACTAGATGTCTGTTGTTCAACCACCCAATCTATGGTTATTTTGTTATAGCAGCCCAACCTGACTATGACAGTCAGTTTCTAAAGAATTATTTCCCTCTCCCCTCACAACTAGTTTCTATCCAAGATGATTTTAGGTGGCATGTACTTTTAAAAACTCACAGTTATATGTTTCTTCAATATATATTAGGAAAAGTACAAGTATATATCAAAACCATAACTTCATGTGAATTTTAGCTTCATCTTAAAATAGGTGGAAATGCATTCCAGGTGTATTCTACAAATCTCAGGTAGTATTAGTAAACTTTAGTTAGAAGAAATTAAACAAAAATTTTAAGATGATGCAAAAACAATCATTCAATTATTAACAATTCCATTAGTCAGTTTCCAAATCACTGTGTTGTTTTTTTTTAATTTCATTTCAAATTTCACTCTTTTCTTAAACAATACAAATCATCATTCATTATAGTCATTGATTCAAGTGCACAAAATCCTTTTACCAATGGTGTAATATTCCTAGATATTAAACTATTTTGTGTCCTTTAAATGCTGCTTGGAATGAATTTCCAGTCAAAAGTAAAAGAGGTACACTGTTGTGCAACTAATGCTTATTTTTCTGAAGTGTTATCTCTCAAATGGTATAAAATACCTTCATTTAGCTTACATTACACAGACTCAACATCCTGTGTTTACAAAAGACTTTCGTATAGCTGTTGCTCTGTATGAACTTATGGAGCACATTTTTTCCATGTTCTCCTATCTCGGGATAAGACGGCATTTGTGTTTAGCACATGAAGATTGATTTTTGATGTAAGGAGCTTATTTTTGCTCAGAAATTTCTGCTTATTTTACTGAAATCCATCCTTACATCTACTATTCTAGTTCTATATAAATGTGACACAGACTTTCCATATCGAGCACTAAGGTAGATGATTTTATATGGTATGAACAATTGTCAGTTGCTAGTAATCAATTACTGCCAAGGATAATTTGATGCAGTCATATTTCCAAGAACAGTGTTTAAAAGTTTTGTCCTTCTGATGACTCACTGCTGTCATATTTCCAGCTGTGCTGAGTGTCTTTCACAGGTCTCTTCACATTCATTTTAATTTGTTATTTTAATCAATAATATTGAAGTCACAGAAAGGAAAACCAGCCAGCTCAGTAATGACTGTCGACTTTTTGTTGATTTGAGCTAATTATGCCAATTTCACATATACACACATAACCAGGTTAAATGCAAGCTTGATCCCTAGCCTTGTACACAATAAGTGTTTAGACAGTGACATCTCATGGTAGAAGCTTTTTTTTTTTTTTTTTTTTCTAACTCTAACTGATTCTCCTGTTCCTGGTTCTTATAAATTTAGGGACAAAATTTGGGTATGTTCCCAGAGCACATGCATGCTTCCCTGTTTTTATGCCTTTCCTTATGCCATTTTTCTGAGTGTTTTAAGTGGTCAAATGCTAAAGAGAGTTCTAGGGAGAGGAAAGGTTGAGAGAACACCGAGTTTTGGAATGAAGAGGTAATGAGTAACTTTTGAAAGAGGAGGTTCCTTAGAAGCCAAAATATGTTAAATGTTTCTTAAGAAGTTGAGAGTTGGCGATTAAATAAGCGCAGTCAAGGTGCACCTGAGTGGCTCAGTCAGTTAAGCATCTGACTTTGGCTCAGGTCATGATCTCGTGGCTGGTGGGTTCAAGCCCCATGTCGGGCTCTGTGTTGACAGCTCAGAGCCTGGAGCCTACTTCAGATTCTGTCTCCCTCTCTCTCTGCCCCTGCCCTGCTCACTCTTTCTCTCTCTCTCTCTCTCTCTCTCTCTCTCAAAAATAAATAAACATTAAAAAAAAAAGTTTACAAAATAAAGACAGTCAGTACACACCAATTGTTTAAAAAAATTGGAAGTGAGATTGAAAAGAGGAGAAGGAAACCAAAGTATCATATGAAGATATTTCAAAGATTTAGACATTGGAGAGTGAAAGTTTAGAGACCAGTTCAGTACGGATTAGATATTTTACACTCTTCAGCGATAATTGAAGGAGCAGTTCCCCAGAGGATGAAGAAGAAAATGGAATTAAAGAAACTTAACAGACAGCGGTATATCAATGCCTCTGAGAAGATAAAAAAAGGAAAAAAGACTATTGTAAAGACTGAAGTATTTTGGATGATGCAGATGTATATTGGTGAAGTCATGCCAGTTAAACTTGATATTTTAGCAATGTAAAAAAAACGTTATGTATATACAGGGCATGAGTATATAAAAATGCTTTGTACCTTCCTCTCATTTTTGCTGTGAACCTAAAACTGCTCTAAAATTAGTCTATTAAAAAATGTCATCTCCTTAAAATTAATGGGATGAATTAAAGCATGGAAAAAACAAACCTTTTGAGCACCTATCATCAACATTGTAAGGAATCAGCAATCCCTATCAAAATAACACCAGCATTCTTCACAGAGCTAGAACAAACAACCCTAAAATTTATATGGAACCAGAAAAGACCCCGAAGAGCCAAAGCAATCTTGAAAAAGAAAACCAGCACTGGAGGCATCACAATCCCAGACTTCAAGCTGCGTTACAAAGCTGTAATCATCAAGACAGTATGGTACTGGCACAAAAACACACTCAGATCAATGGAACAGACTACAGAACCCAGAAATGGATCCACAAATGTAAGGCCAACTAATCTGTAGTAAAGCAGGAAAGAATATCAAATGGACTAAAGACAGTCTCTTGAGCAAATGGTGTTGGGAAACCTGGACAGCGACATACAGGAAAATGAACCTGGCCACTTTCTTACATCATACACAAAAATAAACTCAAAAAAATAAACTCAAAAAGGCCTAAATGTAAGACAGGAAGCCATCAAAATCCTCGAGGAGAAAGCAGGCTAAAACTTCTTTGACCTTGGCCACAGCAACTTCTTACTCGACATGTCTCTGGAGGCAAGGGAAACAAAAGCAAAAATGAACTATTGGGACCTCATCAAAATAAAAAGCTTCTGCACAGTGAAGGAAACAATCAGCAAAATGGCAACTGATGCAATGGGAGAAGATATTTGCAAATGACATATCAGATAAAGGGTTAGCACCCAAAATCTATAAAGAACTTATCAAACTCAACACCCAAAAAACAAATAATCCAGTGTAGACATGGGCAAAAGGCATGAATAGACATTTCTCCAAGGAAGACATCCAGATGGCCACCCAACACATGAAAAAATGCTCAACATCACTCATCATCAAGGAAATGCAAATCAAAACCACAATGAGATACTACTCACACCTATCAGAATGGCTAACATTAACAACTCAGGCAACAGGAGATATTAGCGAGGATTGCGGAGAAAGATCTCTTTTGCACTGCTGGTGGGAATGCAAACTGGTGCAGCCACTCCAGAAAACAGCATGGATGTTCCTCAAAAAATTAAAAATAGAACTACCTACCTATGACCCAATAGTTGCACTACTAGGTATTTATCCAAGGGATACAGGTGTGCTGTTTTGAAGGGACCCATGCACCCCAATGTTTATAGCAGCACTATCAACAATAGCCAAAGTATGGAAAGAGCCCAAATGTCCGTCGATGGATGAATGGATAAAGAAGATGTGGTATATATATGCAATGGAGAAGTACTCGGTAATCAGAAAGAATGTAATCTTGCCATTTGCAACTACATGGATGGAACTAGAGGGTATTATGCTAAGCAAAATTAGTCAGTCAGAGAAAGACAAAAATCATATGACTTTACTCATATGAGGACTTTAATATACAAAATAGATGAACATAAGGGAAGTGAAGCAAAAATAATGTAAAAACAGGAAGCGGGACAAAATATAAGAGACTCTTACATATAGAGAACAGTGAGTTGCTGGAGGGATTGTAGGAGTGGGGATGGGCTACAAGGGAAGGGACATTAAGGAATCTACTCCTGAAATCATCGTTGCACTATATGCTAACTAACTTGAATATAAATTTAAAAAGTAAATTATAAAAATAATAAAAAATAAAAGAAATTCTAAAAAAATAATAAAAATTAAAAAAATATTGCAACAATTTCTGGTAAAAATACTGAAAAAAAAACATTATAAAGAATCCGTCTCAGGGCTTAATAAAAGAATTCTAGAACAAAGATAAAGTCCCAATTAAAGTTATGACAACATGATTTTGCAGTGGGTTTCATTTTTTTTTCACTTTTATAATTCCCAAATAAAACTTAAGATGTGTTTTGTTTTGTTATGTTTATTTTTTTGGTTTGGGGGTTTGTGGGTTTTTTGTTTCTTGTTTTTTTTTGCATAAAGGGACAATATTGATGAACAAAATAGAGGCAAGAGAGACTAGGGTGCTAATAATGGTTGCTAATTATTGGACATCCACCATGAACCAAGCACTGTGGTGGCTCTTTCATAGAACTTATCACCAACCTTGAGAACATCTTGTAAGGTAAATGTTATTGGGTTCATAGACAGATTATTATTACTATTATTAGTGTTATTAATTTTAGAATATAGCATTTGTTGAATGCTGACTGTGTGGTACTGATTAAATACTTCATAAGAATTATCTCATTTAGTCCTTGGGACTTGAAGGGGACTCATATGTACTGGGCTGTCTAAGATGCTTGACACTCATTTCCATTTACATTTAACACAAGTTTATACAGTAGCTCTCTCCACTTTTAGATAAGAGAACTCAGGAAAAGTTGCTACATAATTTTGAATTCAAGTATAGATCATTTGGATTTAGAAGTTATATTCCTAAATGCCATGTGGACCAAGAATAAATTGATTGACAATAGACTTCAGGCTAGTAAAGGAGTCATTTATTATCGGACTGGAAATGAAATGGAAAAGCAGGAATTGTCATCCCATTTGTATTGAAACATTAGATAAAATCAGATTTGGAAGATGTGATTTATTAAGAGTCAAATGGATTTATGCCTATGAGGCTGTTGGAAGTGAAACATGACAATGGATATGTTCAAAGAATTGGCGTTTATCATCACAAAGCACTCAGATATAATAAGATGACTATTAGAGGCTGGATCAAATAGGTTTTGAATTTTTGAAGGATAAAAATGGGCAGTGGGATATATAGTAGCAGGACAATCCAGATACTAGTGCTAGGTAATAGTATAGCAATGGTTAAGGGGACTCAAGTGATAATATTGATGGGGCTTTCGAGAGAACATTACTGATGTGTCACGTAGGACTTATAAGAGGGGAAACCAAATGGAGAAAAAAAAAACAACCATTGTTATCCAAGACATGTTGTACTGTGTGTTTTAGTCTCAGTTTTCTTGTGTATTAAAAAATTTAAAAGATCTAATCATTATCACTCATGGTGATATAACAATTCAAAGTGAATAGATCATTTCTGCAAAACCACTGGTACACAGTTTTTAAAGTACTGTTATTTTATGAGTTTGATAAATTAGGAAATTTAAAAGAAGATGAGTGTCTACCTTCTCATTTGCCATTTAGTTAGGGAAGTCTTTCTTCTTACTCTGCTTACATTGAGAGAAAAAGTTATGTAATCCTAGGAGACAAAGATTGTGGAGACAAAAGAAGTAAAAGAGGGGCACAGTCAGTGGCTCAGTCAGTTAAATGGTCAACTCTTGATTCTGGCTCTGGTCATGATCTCACATTCATGAGATTGAGCCCCACATCGGCTCTGCACTGACAGTACAGAGCCTGGTTGGGATTTTCTCTCTCTCTCTGTCTTTCTCTGCCCCTCCCCTTCTCATGCTCTCTATCTCAAAATAAATAGTTAAACTTAAAAAAAAGATTAAAATAAAAGAAGCAAAAGAGACCTACAACAGGCAGATAAAATCCACATTCTCATTGTCTCAAAAGACCTTTTCCTTGTCCTTAACCTAAGTTTTATGCCCTGTTTGAATGACTGGGAATGAATACATTAAACGCTAGATACATATTTTCCCCTTTAGTACAGAGTCTATAGTCACTGGAGCCGACAATCCCAGAAGCCATCAGGATGCAGACATAGCAACCACTTGCCACGTCACCTCATCCTGGTCCTAATGAGCCAAAGGTGAGGTGCTACTCCTCCTCAGACACATGTGCATGTCAAAGCGCTCTACTCCGTGAGGTCCATGGCATCTCTCCTCAGAAAAGCAGTTTGGATTAAACCCATCATGCCTATTTCTAATCTTACTTCCAATTCCATTTCCAAAGTATATGTCTCCAGGCTCCTAATTCATATCCACATGACCATCTTGATGATAGTCTATACTTCCCAGTTCTCCACTCCCTATCCTTTCCAACATTCGACTAGGCCTTCTTCTTTATCACCAGACACCTCTATAGTCACATCACCTTCTCAGAGACTCCCCCCAGAACACATTTCCTCACCCAGGGCCTTTAAAGTGGGAAATGTTGATTTTCTCAAACATCATATATCTCATTGTAGGAAAATGGGTTAGTATTCTTCTTACTCACCTTTGCTGCTTTAAGACTGTCATTTCCCTAACCTCTTGTAAAAAGAATCACTTCCATGAAGCTCATGAATTGTTTATACCATCCTCTCCTCCATCCAATAACAATCATAGCTTACATGTATGTAGGGCTTATGAGGTGCTAGATTCTGTTTTACACACTTTGTATATTTTAAATTGATTAATCATAATAATAGCATCCTTGCCTCCCAACTCCTTCTCTGGTCTCTATCATACCCATACAGACACATTCTGCTTTACTGTTCATTAAATGATACAATGCCATAAAATTGAATCCCAGACACATTCTCTTCTCACTCCATCATATCTCCATAGGTAATCTCATTCACAAATTTATTTATTTACCAGTTAAATACTTCTGAGCCCCACATGCATATCTCTAGCCATATGTTGCCTCTGAGTTATAGATCAGTTTATGCAACCAATTGCTTGAAAATGATATTTATATGGTGCCTGGGTGGCTCAGTCAGGTAAGCATCCAACTCTTGGTTTTTGGCTCAGGTCAGGATCTCATGGTTTGTGTGTTTGAGCCCTGCATCAGGTTTTGCACTGTCAGTGTGGAGCCTGCTTAGGATTCTCTCTCTCCCTCTCTTTCTGCTCCTCCCCTGCTCATGCTTGCTCTGTCTCAAATAAACTAAAAATTTTTTTTGAAATACTGTTTGCATACCCTAAAAATCATCAAATTCAACAGTTCTAACATGTATACTCTTCCATATACTTTATTATAGTGAATAGGACCATTTATTTGGTAGTATGTGCCAGGACCAAAGGAGTCATCATGGAAACATGCCACATCCTCCCCACCTAATAGATCACCAATTACTTTCTTTTTTACCTTTAAATATACTTTGAGTCCATCCACTTCTATTAATTAACACTACTGGTTTTTTTTTTTGTTTTTGTTTTTGTTTTTGTTTTTTTGTTTAAACTACTACCACCTACCTAGACTATGTCTTCCTGGATTCATTCTTACCACTCAAAAGGTTAACACATTGATTTAGAATGAATTTTTTTTAAGTTTATTTATTTATTTTGAGAGAGTGGGGTGGGAGGTAGAATAAGTGCACAAGCTGGGGAGGGACAGAGAGCAAGGGAGAGAGAGAATCCCTAGTCGGCTCTGCACTGACAGTACAGCTGGGGCCCACAAACTGTGAGATCATGAAATCAAGAGTCAGATGCGTAGCCTACTGAGCCACCTAGGTGCCTCTGGTTTAGAGTAAATTAAAAAAAAAAAACTTCCTGGCTTCATGGTGTTCCTGTATGAATTACAAAATTTTCATGTTTTTTAAGGTAAGTTTCCATAGGATATTCAGGAAACATCAGAGAGCCATGCACTTACTTGTATTCTTACAACATTAAAAAACAAACAACAATAACTTAAAAAATGAACTTCAGCTAAATTTAAGTCATCATTCTTGGGAAAGACCTTTAAAGTCTGTGGGGATGTAGCAGGGTTAGAAATAATGGTCTTATGATTTATCAAGAATAAATTTATCAAGAACTACTAGAGTAGCTCCCTGTAAACCAACTCGGAGATGCAGAATTATATGCAGGAAGAATACTGGGATGTGTTCATGGGATATACAGCTACAAGGAAGTGATGGAGGCACAATTTGGTAGAGGGAAATGCTATAATATTGCAAATCACACCTTAATCAAATCTATGGGACACTTTGGAGTTGGCATGTACCTCTTCTATTGCCCCCGACTGTATCCCTCAGGAGGGCATAACCATGAAGTATGATGTAGTGCCTTGCAATCAAGGGCACTTTCCAAATGAAGGGTAAAGCTGTGAGCAACCAGCTACTGTTACCCTCAGCAAATAAGGGTTGGGTTAATTGTCCCTAAAGAGAGGATATGAGACAGGACCATATTATCTAATACAGTAAATGGAGCTAAAACTTACCGGCTTCTTAACATAAATTTGTCCCATCTGGAAACAGATTTTCCAGGAATCTTGTTGGTCTTGTATTGTATCTTGGGAAACTTACAAGGAAAGGTTTAGAAAGACACAGCCTTGATGTGCAATTGATCTCAAGGACACGGGTGATACGCACCACCCCTCTCCTGTACCACCATTCTATATTCCTCTCACCAGTCATGAGCACATTTGCTGGTCCATATGACTTATCCGGTGGAATAGCCCAGACCCTCAATACTGAGATAGCTGAGCCCCTGCTTATCATATCTTGTTGTCGAGCTCTGCTTGCTACTCTTGTCTGTTTCCTAGTGAAGCTGGGCACAGGGCTATCACAAATAGCCAGGTGGAAATCAAAGTTGCAAATATATTCTTCTGGTCAATCTGGCATTGAGCCTGCTTCCTGAGGATGATGTTCTTTATCATACATAGACTATCATTGTCTTGATACTCACTATCCTCTTTTCAATGGGTGAATACCCAGACAAATCATCCTTAATGTTGTTTCATTTAAAAAAAGAAATTTTGGGGGCGCCTGGGTGGCGCAGTCGGTTAAGCGTCCGACTTCAGCCAGGTCACGATCTCGCGGTCTGTGAGTTCGAGCCCCGCGTCAGGCTCTGGGCTGATGGCTCGGAGCCTGGAGCCTGTTTCCGATTCTGTGTCTCCCTCTCTCTCTGCCCCTCCCCTGTTCATGCTGTGTCTCTCTCTGTCCCAAAAATAAATAAAACGTTGAAAAAAAAAAATTAAAAAAAAAAAAAAAAAAGAAATTTTGAATTAAAAGTGAGAGAAATGCCTGTCAGGCACAGGCACTATATCAGGCATAGTTCTAGCCTTAAAATTAAGTAGTGAGCAATTAAGCCCTTCAACTCCTTCTAGAGCTGCAAAACTCAGTTGGGCTTGTTGGTTTTTCTAAACAATGTTGCCATAATAATTAATATTTCCTGTTTTCATTTTGTGGTTGTTTTTTTTTTTTTTTTTGGAGGGGGATATGCTGTTGCTATGTTAAAAAGGTGACATCTGTATGTATCAGTGAGAGTTAGAAACTGGTGAGGAATAAGGGATGGATACCCATGTCCCAACCAAAGGAATGGAGTTTAGTGGGCCATCACCCAACATGCTCTGGATCTGACCACAGAGAATGAAATAGAAATAGAATAATGCAACTCTAACACAGTAAGTGCTTGCCTTGGATGGTATTATGTAGACCATTTAGCAATAATATAGTCCTTTCCTCAATTTAATAATATAAAATAGGTGTCATCAATCTTTTTATTTAGAGAACTAGATAATAAATACTTTAGGCTTTATGGACCATAATAGTTTCTAGTGCAACTACTAGACTGTGCCATTGTAAAGTGAAAGCAGCCACTGACAATATGTAAATGAGCAGGCATGGCTGTGTTCCAATAAAACTTTATTTACAAAAACAGGTAGAGGGCTAGATTTCACCTGTGGACTATAGTTTGCTGACACCTGGTATAAAAGGAAGAGAATCCGTAGTTTTCTGGCAACCGTGCCCTGTGGATACCTCACTCTCCATGAGATTTATTAAAGAAGGATGTCTTGGCAGGCTTCCAGCAGAAATGAAGGAGACATAAATGAGTAGTGTCCACTCTTTTTACATACTTATTCATGAATCCTTTGCACTGAAATCTGCTTGTCATTACCAATCTTTAAATCCACGCTACTTCATTATAGTAGTGCTTAATTAATTTTTGGTAAATATTTCACAAATTAATGAAAAAATAAAAATATTGGTATCTCATATCTTTGTAAATGTTTTCAAAGTTAGTAAAATGATAATATTAACTCTGTTCTGATGCTAGAAATGTGATATTAATATGTAAATAGTTATATTTTAATTTTAGGTAAGATAGGAATGATTCAGTGATATAAACCATTAAATTACAAATGACTTAAGGTGTGGGTACCATTAAGCATTAACTGGTAGTTATCACAAGTTAACTATTTTTCCTACAACATGTTTTAGAGGACCAGCAATAAGTATTTATGAAATTATATATGTGCAATTTCTGTAACATAAGCTGAAATATAGGTTTCCACAATAAATAAGACAGGAGCAGCATTTAAAATAGAAAAAATGCACCGTATATTTTATAGTTGGTATTTAAGGAAATATTTAGAGACCTTGTATTTCCAAAGAATAGACTTTTTCACATATTTAGCACAACATGAAAATTAAAATGTTATAGTAGAGCAAAAAAAAATCTTGACTTAGGATAGGCATGCATCAAATATAAATTTAATTTTAAAATGCATAAAGATGCACTAATATTCTATTTATATTTTTAAAATTACCTCCAGAGATATGCAAATTACATATTTTATCTTTGGCCAAAATTTGACACCAGAAGTCAAAAATGTTACCCTTATCACCCCATTAAAATATATTAGTGTATGGTGATAAAATAGTTTTGATCATTAAAATGATTTAAATATTTTTTTTCTAGCTTGATTACTTGGTTGTGAAAAAGGAATAAAAATGATTTCTTAAAAATAAACCCTATGTGTAATGGTAATTACCTGTGAAGGTGGTTTCCAAATTCCTAATTTCTGGCCTCCATCCTCAATGTAGATGGGAAAAGTACAAATGGAAGACTGTCAAGTAAAATTCAGTATGGAAAATGTCAACTGGATTTTTTTCTTGTGCTGTGATAAAGCTGCACATAACAATTAAATTTCCAAGTGTCCTTGCTTTTTATCAGATTCGAATGAACTCACTAACATGTAGTTATTGTGATGATTACAAGCTCAGATTTATGGCAATAACTGTCTTTTATTTCTTCATAGGAAATTGGATTATTTATTAATAAAAGTGTATTTTGTAGGTTATGACACTCCACTGAAACAACTCTTGTTTATAGGATTGGCATAGATACTGTACGATCTTCGGATGCAATAGTCTCACCATCATTTTTTATGATTTTCTGATTTTCCTCTTTGTGCAGATGTTAAAATTGAAAGGCAATGGTAACACTGCCAGAGCTAATACTATAACAAGTTATCCCAACTCTCCTTATTCTCTTCAATTTATTGGGTTTTGCTGTCATATCTGACTTAGACTTCATACTATGTCAGATAAAGAATATGGTTTCAAGAGATAAAGGAGGATAGCAATTTTCAGATACATTTTTCTCTCCTCACCTTGCTAGAGATCTAGGCATACTATTCACCAGAAGACAGTTTATATAAAGTGCTTATGTTTATACAGTTGAAAATATTTCAGTTGTCAAAGTCAATCTATTCCATAGAGGAGAATGTTTAAAAAAAGAAGAAAGAAAAATAAACTTAGGAGTTGCTGTTGTGAGATTTAAAAAATCATGAAGATTATCATTCAGGTCAACTGTTGTTTAAAATTTCTCAAGTCTTGTTGTTTTGCAACAATACAACTGATTCTGCATTCTCCTCCCCAACACAGTTCACTTAGCAGGGGAGTGCATGGCTCTATGATTGCTTCTCCTGAGTCCAGAGCTGCTCAGATCCAGAGGTTCTGAGATTATCTGAGGTTTGCTTCTAAAGGTCCTTCTAGAGTTTCATGTGCAAACATTTCCAGAGTTATTACATTTATTATTACATTTATAGCCCACCACCAAAGAGCCTATATGTTAATTAAAACTACCTGTCTGGTTTCTGTCTCTTAAATTTAACATACATATCGGGCACCAATTCACCTCTCACATACACATACTCTTGACATTCAAAGATGCAATAAAAAGTGACTATATTAAAAAGTAATATTAAAGTGTATTCCTCCCATGCTGAAATAAATTAACTGTACAATGGAATATTGTGGATTTACAAATAATCAGATAGTCTTATTACTTTCAAGTAAGACAAGTAAATTAAAATTTCTCAAAATTTTGAATGGAAACACCTGTGTTCTCACACACATAACTGAAAAATTTAGCTTCCACTTTTATGTACACCATTAAATTCTTGATAGTATATGAATATTGATTTAAACAGAATTTTGGCAACCAGTCCCATAAACATAGATCATTGAGCACTAATCTCAGTTTAATGATATAAAATGTAGTTTTATTTATAAACAAATATGATAAATATAATAAAATAACAAGATGATAAAATCAATTTTATCATTAAGCTTAGGATCTAATGTATGTGTATTCTTAAAGATAAAGGATAAATGCTACAAGAAAGTATTGAAGAATTTATTGCAATTTATATATAAGAGTAAATAACAGAAAGGCATAATACAAGGAAACCATGGAATTTATTAACAAAGCAGAAACTATAACAGCAGCAGAAACTACATAAGAAAGAATGAGAGGTGGAGTTGCTCAAGGTGTTATAGTAAAAGACTATATGTGCTTTTACCCTTTTTATATCAGCACCCAAACAAAACACAAAGCTAGACTATCACTTGCTCCAATGAATAAACAGATAATTATTCAATATCTTCTTCAGACATGTTTTCTAAAGATAGGAAAAACTTAGAATGCATAGGTACAAACAACAGTCTTGAAGTCTAGAAAAATGCAAAATATACACAGATTAGCTGATTAGGAAACTCAGGGCATATAATGAGCAACTGAAAAAAAAAGACAAGCATTTGGTGAGGGACCCCACTGACAGTTATTGGGGGTGCGGTGTATTTTGGGGTGACAGTGACAAGATTGTTGGAGAAACTGAAAAAAGGCTCAGCTTTAGTGGGTTTAGACCTGAGTTCTAGGGAGAAGGAGGTGCAACCAGAACTCGAGACATCTATCCACACACAGCCCCAAAAAGTCTTTAAACTGAAACACAACTCTCTCTTTGAGATCATCAGGGCAGTGTGTGACACAAACTTTAGTGTCTTATGGTCCAGAGAGCATTTCTTCCCCTTTCAAGAGATCACCACATGCCTTGAATGAATGTCTGTTTATTTAGAGAAAACTTAGTACTCCAGGAAGGTACTTAACCCTTTAAAAATAAGATGTATTAACATGATTTTGTATGCACAGAGCTCTCTAACATCTGTGGGTGGTTTGAGAGAACCTGAAGAAAATTCTTTGGAGACTTGAATTTTACATTTTCACTTTATATCAAAATAAATTAATTTTATCCTTAGACTTAGGATCTCTGTATTTAAAACTACAACCATTAAATTCATATGTGGAATGTTAAAGATACAATTTTTAAAAGTCAAAGGAACTTTTGTCCAACATTTGTTGAAGTAATCACTTTAATTTATAAAATAGTACATAGTAATTAAAACCTGACTGAGCAAAATTCCTGGGTATTAAATCAGAGGATGTTTTTTTTGCATTGTATGTGCATGAGTATATATCACTTGTCTTTACATATTACAGAAGTAAGTACCATGACAGCAAGTTTTAGTTTAATAAATACTTTTCTAAAATTTTAACTACAGTGTCAACTCCTGCTTATGATTCTATTTGCTGGTTCTCAGATATTTTCTGCCATACACTTAGGGCTATTAGAGAGTAATTGCAAATAACCTTTGAGGAATGCCTAATAAGTTACAGTACTTTGAGGTTTTCATTTATTTTAGTAAATAATTTTCATATTCAGATCATGGCCTATTGTAAAGAGACTGTGGCATATCAACCAATAACTTTCAGGGATTGTGTGGAAGTAAATTTTAGATTTTATTTAGTCAAAGGGCTCTGATAGGAATATTAATATAAGGACTGGTTGGAGTTTAAGTGCTCACAGTCTATTATTTAAAGCTGAGTTCAGGGCGCCTGGGTGGCGCAGTCGGTTAAGCGTCCGACTTCAGCCAGGTCACGATCTCGCGGTCTGTGAGTTCGAGCCCCGCGTCGGGCTCTGGGCTGATGGCTCAGAGCCTGGAGCCTGTTTCCGATTCTGTGTCTCCCTCTCTCTCTGCCCCTCCCCCGTTCATGCTCTGTCTCTCTCTGTCCCAAAAATAAATAAACCTTGAAAAAAAATTTTTTTTTAAAAAAAAGCTGAGTTCATATTGAACATGCATATTCTTAGATTTATTCAACAGTATATTTATGGCCAGACTGTCACTATTGTGTCATTTTGTAGGAGTGAGCAAAAATTCAACAAGGCAAGCACTCTCCAATTTAGAGCCATTTTACAAATGTATTAAACTGACAGAAAAAAAATATGACACAATCTGTCAGTTAAGCCAAACAAACAACAAACAAGTCAACAAAGTCAGTCAAACAAGTTTTGGCATTTTACATACAAAATAAAGGTTGATGACTTTCAAACTTAATATTTAGCATAAAGTCTAGGAATTAGGCAGAGATTATCAGAGAACTACCTTTTCTTGATACCCCCCTCCCATCAATTTTCTAAATTCTCTTTAATTGTTCGATTGTCTAGTGACATTTCCCCCCTTTACCATTTACCAACTATGGTGGTTACACAATATCAGTTGGATATAATTTGTTACTGTGTAAACTGTCCTGGGAGAGGGAGAAAATTTTATTATCATGATGATAATGACGATGAAGATGATGGTGATGAGTAATACCTTTTATTCAATTTTTATTCCTCACGATTTAATAATATTTCCCTGGCAATCAAGAAATAATCTACATTGTTCCAGCCATTCTCTGTGAGTCATTTTGATATATTATACATTTCCGTAGTAGTAATTTGTACTTGATTCTCCCACATTACCTGAGTTAGGAATTGGAATTTGAGTTGTCTGTCATTCTCCTCCTACTAAAAGATTACATTTCCAGCAAGAAGTAATAGAGGATATAGCTAAGTGTAAACAGGGTTTCTTCAGAGAGGAAACTTCACCTACTTGCATTATACACTGTGTTTATGCCCATCATTTTGTCCTTTTGCTTTCTTTTATAAATTAAACATTAAGAGCAAAATAAAAAAAAAAGCTAGAATCAAAAAAATATTGCAAAATAATTAAAGAAGAGATTAACTACAGATTTACATGGCCAACTGGAAGGCCTACTAGCCATGATCGAGAGGTACCTAGGACTAAATCAATACCCACTATAAAAATCTATCTTCCTCATGTCAATATTAACAAGAGAAAGCACATAATCAAGGAATGGAGTGTTGTATATATCCCTTACAATTCCATGTGAGATTAATAATTTTGACATCTGAAATGAAAAAATGAAGGAAGTGCAGCCAAGTTTTCACTATTGATGTTTTTTCTCCCCTTACATAGTTTGGTCTCACAATCATACATCAAAAGATCAGATTACTTCAGCAGCAGTACCTATATGGAATGAAGTTTTCACTTTTTAAAAATTGTGTCCCCAAGTAAGATAAATTTGTTCGACTGACATTAGTTAATCCCCTGTTCTGTTGTTAGTACTATGAGGGGTGGGGGTGGGGGGGAAGCCAATACATATAGGAACTCCATTTCTGGTCCTTGAGGAAGAGAAGTGGGTATTAATATTGCTATGCTCTTACAGAAAAAAAAACGAGAAAGCACTTAAATGGTCTGAACCTTATACATAGACTGACTGGTGCTACTGTGTTTGACATGAAATCCATACTATCATATTGAAGTTTGGAGATGCAACTCTACTCTCCTTCTCCCCAGCCTAGGAACAATGGGGAAGAATGGACAACCTTATGATGAGCCAAATATCAAAAAACAAAACAACAACAACAACAACAACAACAACAACAACAACAAAAAACATTGCTATTGTGTCTTAAATAGTCAAATCTATCCAAGGTAGGCATACTAAAACCAAAGAGCCTTTTATTCTGAATGTGGGTTGGAGAATTGGGGAGTTGAGCAATTGTGGCTATTTGTGTTTTGTTTTAAATATTAAACTCCCATTACACTAATTATGGCCACTTTTAAAAGGTTTAATTAAGGTGAACCACTATGATGGCTGGGAAATTTTAAATTGGTGAATAATTATTTAATTTAGTCTATAACAGATGTGAACTAGAAAAGCTATAAATATGTTTTGTTAGACAGCACATGAAACCTGGTGTTCCATGCCACCCCTGCATTACTCTCCAGAAGAAAGAAGCCAACATCTTTGCATACATATTTTCATGCTTTGTGTCACATGATTCACTTCTAGTTGTCCAAACAGGAATTAGGATCCTTCCAAAAGCTGCCATATATATTCTGGAAATTGGTAGCTATGGTTTCTTCAGTAGCCTGATATGAGAACTCTGCCTGACAGTGAATTAATTGTATATTGAATAGATCAATAGTAATTAACTAAACCAATCATATTCCTTTTTTTTAAAACTACAACAGATACAGAGAGTTAGGAAGGAATAGAAAACAGGAAGAAAATAAATAGAAATGAATAGTATGAGGAATTTGAGAAGGAAGCAAAGAGTACCTACTTCTGAAGGTATGATAAAATGCCATAAATTCTTAAAATTCCTGAATTTCCTTAAGGTATCCCTTGATATCCATGAAGCCTAACTACCAGAGAAAAGGTAGAGATGGTTTTCTATTCTCCTAAAACTTTTGATTAACTTTGCAATAAACACCTATCTATGAGACCATTTGCTAATACCCCTACCTCCTGGAAGAACCTGGAAAGAATCAGGAAATAAATGTTCCCAAAAAATACAAAATATTAGCTTAGATTGTGATCCATTTTAGTAGTTACAGATTACCATTGTTTTATTGTTACTTCTGAATCAGAAAGGATAAACGGATGACACAGAAATTATAGGAACCTTGGAGAAAATGACCATGGAGGCACAGTAGACCGTGGGATTAATTCCTCCTAGCAGGAGTGGGGAAGGGGTTCTGGACAGAAGACTACATATTTGAACCCACTGGAATTTGAAGAATGAGTTGAAGGACTTTATCAAATAGGGGTTCAAGAGAATCCCAGAAACAGAAGAAAATGTACAGAGTGTGAAGGTATATGAGTGAACCCTATATCGAAATAGTTAAAAAATCACTTCTAGAGAGATTAGAGAACCAAGGCTGGAATGCCATAAAGAAATGTTATAAGTCCAATAGGTAAAATCACTCTCAAATAATTATAACTTTCAGAAAGTCATTGTCTACTCTTTGAAATACTTACATTGATGACTTGGATTTCCCAAGTAGCGGGTAGATCTTCTTCAGGAATATTATCATAGTGTATCATGTCATGTCATATCATACCATATCATGTCACATTATCCATTGTAATAACATCTTACTTGCATTGGAAATAGTCCTAGATCATCTACATGGTCTTCCTCAAATCTAATATTCTACTACTCTATTTAGATTTAGGACTAGGTAATAAATTAAATGTAGCAGTTTAATGCAATATGGTCATTAGAAAAGTACCAGACTAAACACAAATATCAAACCTTTATTCAGATCTTACTCTGACTTGTACTGGCACTGCAAAAAGCATTATTGAATGATACGGAATTCTTTCTTGTATAAATTCTACACGAGACTATATTTTTCTAAGAAATTCCATCTTCAGACATTGTATAAGGACCTGAAGTATGAAACAGTTTAACAATTTGATATACATTATTCAGTGTTCTACTCTTCGTATGTGAAAAAAAGAAAGAAAACGGAAAAAAAAATAAAAACAAGTTTGAACTGTGTTCAATTTTTGCGAAAAGAGATAAGGGTGAATTGGTTAGCTTATGTAACTGAGGAGTCCAGGGCACTAGCTACAGTTTTGGCAGTAAGAGGAATTTATAAAGTTTCTTCAGCTTCACTAAGCGATAGTAAAAGAAGAATGAATTTGGGAATTTGCTTCAGCAAAAGGATATCAGGGTATGAATTCATGAAATAAAGGTGGTGAATCATCTGTTCCAAATATTGACTGCAAGGGGAAATTTAGGGGCTGTTTAGGAATAGGGAGACTGTATCTGTTGATATTTCCCTTACCCTAACTAAAAGAGACACAATTTTGTTTAAAAAGTGATTGCATGTGGAGTTTTATTTTGAAATGTTTGCATCTTTATGTTGTTTATACTAATTAACATTGCTTCACCTCCTTTGATAATTATTTGAGCTGCAAAGCAAGTACTCCAGACTCCTCATGTCATTGTTTTGTTTCATTTTACTTTATTATAATTTTTTAATAGACTGATATTGGAAGCAGCTTTAATTTTTGGCTGTGATTTTGAATCCAAGCTTTTTTTGCAAGCATATTAAAGCCGATAAGTGATAACTGTTACACTGGAAAAACAAATACCATTAGGAAAAGTAAAAATTCTGTGTCTTTAAGGTAGTATTTATTCCTTGCGTACTCTTGGAAAAAAAATAGGTGCAGTTACAAGATAAAAGTGAGTGAATGTAGAAATTACATATTTTAGAATGTTGCATGTAAAAATATTTAAATACATTTCAAAAGGACTTGAGAAAAATCGTTACATGAGTGCAGAATATATATATTCAAGATTGAATCACTATTTTTTTAACTGAGCAGTGTGATGTGAGACCCCAGAGACTGAATTTAGGAGTGGTCTAACAAATTACATTAGTTTCTGGGATGGTCAAGTTGATCTAAGGGAAGCTGGGCTGATTACATACAACTCAGCAGTTCAATGAGGGACAAATCTGAGAACAAAACGTGATTGCATTCACTGATCAGACTCCAAGCTATTACTTTTCTGAGAAGAAGTAGAAAGCTGAAGTTTGAAGACAGAGGCCAATGGCAGAAAGACACAAGATGTGTCAGATAAAGATTTGATGTTTAGTGTTGTGCTCTAAAGAGTGCTGGAGCATTTATCTCATGGTATCTTTTATTTTCTTTAAACTTTTTCCTTACTGGATTTCAGCAGGTGTATCAAAGTTTTAATAAAAATAAAGATCCCTAGAAAAAAATGTACAGGACTACAACAGGATACATTATTTTTTATATAATGAATTATAAGAAGCAATTAAAACCATAATTTGACAGAGAAAGTGAGAAAAAGAAGTACTTAATTGATTGGCAGTCAATATTAAATTTATTTCCTGAAGAAGAAAGCATATGCAAGTTCAACCAGCATGACATATTCTGGACACTCACTAACCTGGGAAGAAGCACTTCCCCAACCATTGCTGTCTGAAGTCACCACTAGCATCCCCTAGGCTTCCTGTACAATTTCATATGACCTTTAGTTAGATCTCATCTCTGCTAGGGAACTACTTTTTAAAAATTTTCTCTGGGGTTGCATCTGAATAAAGACTTAGCTATAATTAAACAGGAGTTACAGGGGAAAGAGAATGTAGGCATGCTAATGAGATTTTTAAAGAAATGCTTTGGGATTTATCAATTTAGTAGTTAAATTATTGATGAGAAAGATTTCACTAATCAAAATCAGATTTAAGTGTATTTTCAAAGTTCAATTATGTTCAGTCAATTTGCTTTTTAATTAAAAATAAATAAATGATCTTAGACTTCTTTGGTCTATTATATGGAAACCAATTATTAATAAAATGTAATTCACTATGGCTTTCTAAAGGTGGAGATTTTTTGTATGTGACTTTCTTCATATAAAAAAATAATAAACATGGTACTAAAAGAGGGCAGGCCACTTTTACTTTAAAGTGATTCTCACTAATGTATGTATACAGAAGTTATTAGCAGACATTTCAGAAAAATCTTTCAAAAAATCTTTATCAGCATACCAAAAAAGATAAGAATAGATTATTTAATATTTTACATCTTCCATAATTTTTTCATTTTATTTTATTTATGTTTAATCATATTTAGTAAGCATTTTACTTATGTATGTATCTTAACACCATTAATTTAACGCTGAGTGCTTACTGGGTGACACATTTTGTATAGTTCTTTTATTTAAAATGGTTGAAGTTTAAACTTTATGTAGTTAATTGACTATTTTTCTGAAGCCAAAATGCCCAAATATAGGGCATCAATTTTCTTTTTTTTAAATTTTTTAATGTTTACTTATTTCTAAGAGAGAGACAGAGATGGAGCATGAGTGGCAGAGGGGCAGAGAGAGAAAGAGACACAGAATCCAAAGCAGGCTCCAGGCTCTGAGCTGTCAGCACAGAGCCTGACATGGGACTTGAACTCACAAATCGTGAGATCATGACCTGAGCTGAAGTGGGATGCTTAACTGACTAAGCAACCCAAGTGCTCCAGGGCATCAATTTTCTAAATTTTTTTTTTTCAACGTTTATTTGTTTTTGGGACAGAGAGAGACAGAGCATGAACGGGGGAGGGGCAGAGACAGAGGGAGACACAGAATCGGAAACAGGCTCCAGGCTCTGAGCCATCAGCCCAGAGTCTGACGCGGGGCTCGAACTCAGGGACCGCGAGATCGTGACCTGGCTGAAGTCTGACGCTTAACCGACTGCGCCACCCAGGCGCCCCTAGGGCATCAATTTTCTAATAAGGACTTTTTTCCTGGTGACTGTATATAATTTACCTGTGGTCTCTAGACACTTCTATTTCCTTAAATGTAAGATGGAGATGTTATTAGGCTACATGTCTATTGAGTCATTACAATTAAATGAAACAATGCTTTAGATAATGTTATTGTCCTATTTCTTGTGAAATTTTCTTCTATTCCGTTTCTAATTTCAACCTGTGAGTTTCATTTGTCTTGAATCACTGAACTTTTGAACTCTGCTTTTGTTTCCACTCTGCTCAAATTGGTCTTTCTCTTACGCTACCATCCTATTTGCTCTTTCTTTTAAAAATCCCATTTAAAAATCTCAGTATTATAAAGATTAGTCTGTCTCCAGTGAAGAAATGGGCAAAAGACATGAATAGATACTTTTCAAAAGACATCCAGATGGCTAACAAACACATGAAAAAATGCTCAACATCATTCATTTTCAGGGAAATACAAATCAAAACTACAATGAGATACCACCTCACACCTGTCAGAATGGCTAAAATGAACAACTCAGGCAACAGCAGATGTTGGTGAGGATGTGGAGAAAGAGGAACCCTTTTGCACTGCTGGTGGGAATGCAAACTGATTCAGCCACTCTGGAAAATAGTATGGAGTTTCCTCAAAAATTTAAAATAGAACTATCCTACCACCCAGCAATTGCACTACTATGTATTTATCCAAATGATACAGGAGTGCTGATTCGAAGGGGTACATGTACCCCAATGTTTATAGCAGCACTATTGACAATAGCCAAAGTATAGAAAGAGCCTAAATGTCCATCGTCTGATAAATGAATAAAGAATATGCGATACATATATACAATGGAATATTACTCGGTGATCAAAAAGAATGAAATCTTGCCATTTGCAACAGTGTAAGTGGAATGAGAGTAATACACTCTATGCTAAGCAAAATAAGTCAGAGAAAGACAAATATATGATTTCATTCATATGTGGAATTTAAGATACAAAACAGATGAACATAAAGGAAGGGAAGCAAAAATAACATAAAAACAGAGAGGGAGATAAACTGTAAGAGAATCTTAAATGCAGAGAAAAAACTGAAGGTTGCTAGAGGGGTGTTGGGTGGGTGAATAGGCTAGATGGGCAAGGGGCAATAATGAGAGAGGAAGACATAGAATCTGAAGCAGCCTCTAGGCTCTGAGCTGTCAGCACAGAGCCCGATGTAGGGCTCGAACGCACAAACCGCAAGATCATGACCTGAGTTGAAGTCGGATGCTTAACCGACTGAGACACTCAGGCACCCTTGAATATTTCTTAATGCTATAAAGATAACTCAAAATATAAGCATCAAATAGAAGAATCATATCAGTGGTTGTTCAGATTTTATCTTGAGTCACTTTCAAATTACATTCACTAAGGTTTATTTTGGTAGAAATTTCACAAGAATTCATTTTTTCTTTTAGTTTCATTGAAAACATATACAAAACTTGTTACAAATCAGCTGTTCTTTCAAACTAATCACAATGTCTCAAATTTTTGTATATTTTTTTACAAACTGACAGTTTTTGGAAGATTTTTTTTAACAAGTTAGAAACTTCTATTTTAAAGTTTTTGTCTATTTTTTAAGTGTACAGATACAAGTTTTTTAAATTTTTTTTTTCTCAACGTTTATTTATTTTTGGGACAGAGAGAGACAGAGCATGAACGGGGGAGGGGCAGAGAGAGAGGGAGACACAGAATCGGAAACAGGCTCCAGGCTCTGAGCCATCAGCCCAGAGCCCGACGCGAGGCTCGAACTCACGGACCGCAAGATCGTGACCTGGCTGAAGTCGGACGCTTAACCGACTGCGCCACCCAGGCGCCCCCAGATACAAGTTTTTTAAATGGGTGGTGCACATATGTCATTACCAACAACCAAATGACATAACAAAGGAAACATTTCCAAATAGTATCTATTTTCTAAATACTTTTTAAATGGCACACAATTCTTTCCAAGAGCATTTACCTTCTGACTCTGTTAAAATGTTCCATTTTTCTTAGATATGCAGATTATGTGTGCTTTTTTTCAAGAACTGATAGGTGTTATACTGTTGATAATATTCTACCTTATTAGTGTTTATCAAAATAGTAATGATAGGTCAATAAATTTGAATGTCTTTCCTTTTTCATAAGGGAACAATGTGTAATCTGTCTTTAAGTTGTATAACCCATTTTCTCTTCCTCCTGGATAACTGTAAATGTCTATGTGGAAAAAAAGTAGTTTCTTTTTTCTTCTTTTTTTAAAGTTTATTTTTGAAAAAAGGAGTTTCTTAGTCAATCCTTATCGTTTAGCAAATTATGATGAAGATTTAACTACATTTTAAAGATGTTGACTTTATACAATTAGGCACATCAATAACATAGTGCAATTATTGCAGTGAATTCTTCGCAAAATAACTGAACTAAAAATAATGCAATAAAAGAATTTCAAATATAATATTCTTATTAAATACAGTGGACAAAAATCCCTACTTCAAATAGTGTTCTAGGTAATAATTTTCTGAATTCTGTGAACAGCTTCATTTTATATCTGATTAAGTTGTAATCATTTTCACCTGAAAATGTAAATGACTGTCAGTGCTGTCATTTTCTTGTGAGCTGATGCTTGCATAATTGGTCTTATCTCAATCTGCGTTTCAGGAGGAGGGGTAGGAAGCTTTTAAGATGTTTATCAATTTTTGTAACTGTTAGTTTGGTTAAAATTAAATAGAATAATCTGAAAATTCCTTAACTTGGAATGCATAAACTGCAATAAATTGCTATAAACTGAAAGTGAATGGTGAGGTTTTAAGTGCTTGGCTGCTGTAAAACTGAACTTTTTTTCAGCATAAATAACCTATTTTATAATGTGTGACTGCTTGATAGATGGAATTTAAAAAGACAATAGCTATGGCCCATATGTTGAATATTAGCAAAGTTTAATTTCCTTCCTTTGGTAGGAAATGATTACAAATAACAGTTATACTTTACTGCTTCCCAGTGGATCATATATATAACTGTTCTCTTATGCATTCACTTCTCTGAAGGCCACAAACATAGAAGAGAGATTTGGGTAAATTTTGAGATTAAGGGGCATTTTCTCAAAATACAGTAAAATAGCCTTTCCTAGGGACCACTGAAGTGTTTTTTTTTTTTTTTAAACATAGTTTGGAATGTATTATTGATTGCATTCTTTTTTTTTTAACTTGTCTACAGAAACACACACAGAGCACTTGTTGTCATTACAAAGAAAAGCCCCATGAGGTAGTGGGTGTGTATTTATGTAGCACACAGCAGCATAATGTGGGTGCTGGATGAATTTGGATGATGGTCAGAGTAATTGTTAATTTAATGATACATTCACTGAAATAATACCATCTTAACCCACCTTCTTTTCAAATACTGTTTTCAGACTTTTGGGAGAGGAAAAAAAGGATAACTTCTAAAAGTTTTTCTTTTATTTAAGTTTGAAGGAAATGGCAATTGGATGTTCAAGGTTTCTGATGATGATCTATATTTATTATGGTTGTAATATTATTTTAATAATGTTGAGGAAAGAATAAAATTAAAGATGACCCTTTGTAGTGGGCATGCACTTCTAGGAATCACTTAAGACCCAAAGGTTTGTATTGAAGAAAAGGGAATCAAATTTTCCAAAGGAACACTCTAGTATAAATAATACTACATGTTTATTGATTTTGTGTTTATATTTTAAAAATTGTGATATTTCTCTAGTACCATCAGCTCTTGGTGTCATGGTAACTTACTAATCTCATCATTTCTTTGTAACTCACCCCAATGTCCAGCCCACGGGCACCGGGACACAATAAGGTAGAGTTTTTGTTACATTCCCATGAGCTCACGTTGTTTCAACTTGACATTATTATCTTTTATTACTTTTTGTTTGGGTCCCCTGGTATGGAACTGATAAGGAGAACTAACATTTTATTATGTTCAATAGTTTATTTAATTGTGCCTCATTGTCTTAGCGTTGATATATTATTTCCTTTGGTGTATACAGTGTAATCCTATAAGGAGTTAGTGTTCGCCTCCACACAATTTACAGCACATGCTTAATCTCTGTAGGCATAGTTGCTGTCCACAGAATCTGGATATAATTTTTATCTACTAACAGGGCCATCTTAAACCTTAAAAGTAATTTTGAGGAGCTATAGTCATAGTATTGCCAATGAAGAAACAAAGGCATTTTGAAAAATTTTCTGGACAATGAGAACATGGATGACATCATCTTTTAATGTCAAAGATTTGATTATCATCAATTTCTTTAAGTAATGTAAGGTATGTATTTATTCATCCAACTTATATACAAACATACATACATGCATACATACATACATGTGTATTTGTTGGCTAGCTTGGATATATATATATATATATATATATATATATATATGTATATATATATATATAAAATAATGTTAATAATAAAGTTTAGGGAACTTTATAAGACTTAAGATAATATGAAGAAAAGTAGAACAGTTTCTGAGACATGATAATACGTAAAAATTGTTAGCTTTTATTATTTTTTTTAGCTTTTATTATTTTAATGGTCTGTTTATATTCACATCTTTCTAAAAAAATTCTAAACAATAGCATCATACATAGTATGTTGGAAAGATAATTGTATCATTTTTAACTAATAAAATTGAGGTTTAAGTAGGAAATTTCCTAACTTAGTTCTCAACACCTTCCATATGAGCATTGGAGAATATTTTCATTTTCCAGTAATATTCTAAAATGTGAAATTATATTTCTTTTAATTTAATTCTAAATTTAAACATTAGAAGGATGGATTTTATGACAAATTGTGCTTTAAGAAAGTGTCCTAACTATTGAATATTAATCAGTTGATGTTTTAAATTATCCCTTGAGCTAACTGTATCGTATTCTTTTACTTTCATTTAGTGCAAATTTGTTTTTGAATTCACAGAGGTAAATTCCATGAATATACTCTATGATTCTTCTTTGGGCATTTTTGGCATAGAACTGATAGAAAAGATAATATTTTGTTCATACAGTAGAGTATTTGATTTTTACCCTCATTATGTTGACTGTTATTTTTATGATGGAGACTATAAACTATGAATGAATGAGTGTAAGAGAGAAAATGAATTAAAACATGAATTCAATTGAACAATACTCTGAGGAATTTGGTTTGGATATTTAAAAAAGCAGTACCAGTTAATTCAACAAAGAATATAGGTATCTAAGAAAATTTAAGGGAAAATATATCATTGTAAAAGAACTGTGAAGATAATGATATAGAGGAGAAAGAATTGTCATGTACCCTAATTGGAGTTGAGCTGAGCGGTGAGGTTGGTATGGTATTACACACCAGGAAGTGATCTCTAAGGATGGTTTACAAGGTGAGATTGAAGGAAGGTTGATTACATGAGAGACAGTGAGATGATAGACTTTTAAAATTGTACATTCCAAAATAGTAAAATGCCAAATTTGTACTGTGCTTCACATTCCCACATAATTTAAAAATTGAATCCAATATTTGGAGTTAATCAGGGAAACATTAGGAATTATTCTCCCCATTTTATAACTGAGAAAAGTGAGGTTCACAGAGGGTGAGATTTTTCAAGATCACACTGCTTGAATTGTCATAGTTGAAATGAAAACCTACACTTTCAGGACTAATGCAATGTTCTTTTCAGCATCCCCCACTGCCTCCTTAAAAATCTAAATCTCTTGTCCTTGTGTCCAAATTGGGGTGTCAGTGGGAGTCTGAACTCCTAGTCATTTTATAGTCTCTGGTGTGCAGAATAAGGCAGGAGTTGATATGAAGAAAATCAAGGAAATTAATGGCCAATTTTCTCAGGATGGCATACTGCAAACAACTTCTTAAAGTAGATTAATGTATATAATTTATACTTATACTGAAAACTTTGAGAAAGAAAGAAAATAACAAGCTTTTACAGCCTTAGCAATTTTTATTCCTTTCTACTTCTCTTCCTCATATGTCATCTTACCTTGGAAATCAATAAAAAGGATTCTCTTTTAAATCCATTTATGTTCAGATTCAACTCTGAATTCAACAAGTGCTTCAAAAAGACAAACTAACCTAGTTTTCTAGACCCCATGAATTTGCTCTGCTGGATATAGATGCCATTTTAGATTCTTGTATGTCCCAAAGCTTATTTCTGAACATAGTTTCTCTTTTTAATACAATCTCCATCTTTCTTCTCTTATCCTTGCTGACATTTCATTTCAATCAGGGTTGAGACCTCGTCTTCAATCTTTGTGAATCAACTTTTGATGGATACAGGTGGTTTGTTAACAGCAGCAGCACCTGTTAGGAGCAGTGGTGTCTGTCAGTCTTTGATTTTCCCCCTACAGGTCATTGTTTATCTTATTCCTATCCACTTTAGAGACTTCAGTGAATTTTAAAAAATATATTTAAAAGCCAATTTACCATTTTGAAAAGTGATAGTTTTCTTTCATTGTTGTTGTTTTTGTTATATTCAAGGACACAGTGTTATATTTTGATGGAAGTTGTTCTGCTTTATTATCTGCTGAAATCATCAGAGAAATGAAAAAGAATGTTCCCAGTGTGTAAGCGATACCCTGGAAGTGTGGTAACATTTTTGGAAGTTACATTATCCTTTACATTCAATAATGAAGCTTCTGATAAATAAGTGCTTTTAAAATCACTTTTTTTTTAAGGAAAGAATTATATTAAAAATGACAGGATTTAATATGTTGTATTGTTTCTCACATTATGACTAGATAATTAATGAATTGTGACCTTTTCTTAATTAAGAAATTTATTAGCTAAAGCCCTCACTTAATAACAGATGCGAATTTTTTATTTCTAGGGGATATAAGGAAATCACAAATCTCAGGGATTTAAGAAAAATTCCAGGGTCATTTGCTATGGAAAATTAGTGCACAAGAACAAGATATAATCTCATAATAAAGGTTGTACTAGTTAAACACAAAGAATAAATCCTAGAATGAAAGGCCATGAACTACGAACAACATAGTCTGGGGCTTATAAGTCTTTGCTTGAAAATTATAATTTAAAACAGAAAAGGAAGACTAAAAAGGCAAAAGCTTAGAGAATTTTTTGTTGATAGCAGTGGAGGTATATATTTTTGTGGGTGGTAAAATGACAAGACTGACTGGATGAGAGCAGATGGTATCTCCTGAGTCATAATTTGAAAGAATACTCAGAGGTTAGTGGAATCTCATTAACGTGAAAGATAAGCAGTACAACTGGCTCACTTGCCAATGTAGAATCTGAGTTTTTATTATTGTTTTTCATATACTCAGTGAACATTGAAATCCAGTTAAATGCTCTAGCATCCAGCATAGGAAAATGAAGGAGTTTGAAATGAAAGAAAGTAAATAATCAGCATTAGAGTTTTCTTGTTATAGAAGTTTTGTTTCAGAATTGTTTCCTACCTACCTTCCTTGTCGTAGACTATTATTTGAGAAGAATAGTCACGGTTCTGAAATAACATACTAACATAATTTAAAAATATGAACTTAATAAATAAGGAAATAATGAAATAACAGATAATATGAAGAAAACTATATTTTCATATACAAGATGATTTCAAAGAACTTAAGTAACACTCACCTTGAAAAAAGTAGTATATGTTAAAAAATTGATCTACTGGTACTGATTTACGCTGAGCTAAATAAATGAAATGATAAATATGTAAGAAATACTATTAAGGTAATGAAGAGGAATTTGGAACATACAAAGGCATATACACATAAACTTATCATAAGAGGCGTTATACATGTATCAAAGTAGATAGGTAAAATGAAAGAATTAAAAACAGACCCCAGAATGTGTATCTACACATCAGTTTTAGAAAAATAATGATAGGAATGATGTTACAGGTTAGTGGTTAAAGATGAATTATTGAACAGGAATTCTGAATAAATGTATCTATGTGAAATATAATCAAATAATATCATTATTTTACAACAGCAGCTAGAATTAAATTTAGATGGACTAAAGAGAAACACATAACACAAAAACTAGAAGCAAACACAAACACAAAAACTAGAAAACCTAGGTCAATCAGATAACCTTTTCTAAACACAACAGCAAGGAGAAAAAAGCACAAAAGAGGACATGGAGAAGTTTGCTTCATAAATCATGTAATTCCATATACCAGAAAGCGCCACAAATAAAATAATATTAATAAAAAATTTTAAGTGCATAATATATATGAGGGGTTATTGTCACAATATATAACAATATACAAATATCCTAAGAAAATGATACAAATTTTAAAATTAGTATTTTTAAATTTTTAAATTTTTAAAATTTTTAAAAATTAGAAATAGTTATATCAAAGTCAGGAATACTAGCAACATATAAAGATTTAAACTTAACATAAGACTTTTGTATATTAGTAAGTACACAAAATATAAATTGAAATAGTGGCAAATGCCAATTTTCGATCAAAATGACAAAGAATAAAATCAATTCTATCTTTTGATGTTAGTTCAGTAAAACTCACTCTTTTGGTGTTAGCTGGTGATAACTTGGTCCACAATTCTTCTAGAAATGAATTTGACAGCATGTAACAAAGCTTCTAAAATATTCATACACTTTGAGTAGCATTTCCATTTATAATTTTAAAGGAAATAATGATAGGTTTGTAAATATTCTTTATGAACAGGATGTTCACTCCAGCAGTATTTATTATGATAACAAATGAGAAACAAGCCATCTGCTCAGTAATGGAAGACTACTTAAACTATTATAAATTCCTGATTTTTTTAAAGTTTATTTACTTTTGAGAGACAGAGAGCATGACCAAGGGAGGGGCAGAGAGAGAAGGAGAGCAAGAATCCCAAGCAATCTCCACGCTGTGAGTGCAGAGCCCCAATGACTTGGGGCTCTATCTTACGAATTGTGAGATTGTGACCTGAGCCGAAATCAAGAGTCAGAGGCTTAACCAGTTGAGCCACCCAGGCACCCCATAAATTTCCTAATTTTCAATATTGTTTGAACCGTGTAAAATTATGTAGATAATTATTTAAATAGTTGGAAAATGTTTATGGAACATTTGTCTTAGTCTGTTTGGACTTTTATAATAAAATACTATAGATCCGGTGGTTTGTCCATGATAGAAATGTATTTCTCACAATTCTGGAGGCTAAAAGTCTGATTTCAGGGACCAGTATGATAGGACAAGATAGGATTCAGTAGGCAGAGAGGGAAAGATTAGGGCCTGAGTCCCTGGGTGGGGAAAAACACCTATTTTGGAACAATGCTGGGAGTGTCTGACCACAGCAAACCCCCTCAGGCATAAGGTTCCTCTTAAAAATGTGACAGAAGGTACCTACTCCCCTTTGGTTTCCCCTCAGGAATTTGACAAAAGACCTAAGTATGGCCATAGACCAACCCTCATAAATGGAAATGAGTCCATCAGGAATGGACAACCCAGTACCTAGAGCTATCAAGCCAATAAGGGTAGAACCTGAGAAGGAACAAGGGAGAAGGGAAGGGGGAGGGCTGACCAGAACCTTATAAAACAAGGACCCTCCCCTATAGTCCTCAGGCATTTACTTTCGAATGTCTCTTCTCTGTAAAGAGAGCCTTCCTACTATTCTTCCTTTCTAACCTTATATTCTAATCAACTTTTGCCTACTGCTCATTTTGTGTCTACCTCTTCATTCTTCAAAGCTGCAACAATGAATCCCAGGTCTTGTGGTAAAAAATCCTGCAACACCAACATGGTCCAATGAGGATCCTCCTCCAAGTCTCACTCAGGCTCATTGTATTAAAACATGATCAAAAGAGCTAGGAACCTCGAATCCCATTCATGAGGGCTCCACTCTCAGACCTACATGTAAGCATAAAGAGTTAGAGGTAAAAGTCATTGTAGGCCCCACCTATTTTCTGTGATCCTATGCCTTACCAGCTGTACTTGCCCTAGCACACTTCTTGCAGCACTTAAATGCAAAAGGACTTTAAGGGGAAAAAAGGGAATGCAAAAACTAACAGTTAATACCAGGCCAGGAAATAACCCTTATCAGAGATGATGAATCAGCCTAAAAACTCCCAGCACAGTTTCAAAGGCAAGCAAGGCTCAACATTCCTTACCCAAGATAAGGAGCCCGAGACCTTATCCAGTTAAATTTTATTTTATTTTATTTTATTTTATTTTATTTTATTTTATTTTATTTTAACAAATTTTATTTATTTTGAGAGAGACAGATACAGCATGAGTTGGGGTGGGTCAGAGAGAGAAGGAAAGGAAGAGAATCCTAAGCAGACTCTGTACTGCCAGCCTGGAGCCTAATATGGGCTCAAACTCCTGAAACTGTGAGGTCATGACCTGAGCCAAAACCAAGAGTCTGGATGCTTAACCTACAGAGCCACCCAGGGGCCCTGACCCCATCTAGTTTATACTGGCTCTTGAAGCTGCCCTTAGTTGTCCCACAGTTACCTCTTCTTGTCCCACAGTTACCTCTGCTTCATTGTAATGTTAAAGTCTCCACCTTAGGAGGAGTAAAAGCTTCATTAACATAACATCAGATGCTCCTATAATACCTGTGCAACCTTATGCCTCCCTTTACTTGTGATCACAAAGTTCGCCTTTCTGAATATTCATCCTAACCATAAATAAAAGAGACTAACTCATCCCCACTGGGGAAGTCTGGTTTTGAATTAATTCTCCATGATCTCCTTATTTGCTGTAAATAGTTTCCTTTGTGTGACAACTCCACTTGATGTAGTCTCTATTTGTAACTCACCAAGGAGCAAACTCATGTTAGTTGGGTTACATAGCCATCTCCCAAAGACTCTACCTCCTAATACCCATCATATTGTGCATTAAGATTTGAACACGTCAATTTCGAGGGCACACAAACATTCAGACCATAGCAACATTGTTAAGCTAAAAAAAGTTTACAAATTGTAATGCACATTATGATATCAAAATGTAAGTTTTCTAATTTTTGGTTGAACTGTTTCATCAAATACAGCTAAATATATTTTTATATAGTTTTTCATAAATTCTAATTTTATCATTTTTAAGAATCAATGATTCTGTGATTTATTTAGTCATTTATCCTTTTACTCAATCTGCCACTGTTATGGAAACTGGTCTGGATCACCCGGCAGAAGAACCAAGGGGCACTCAGAGATCATGGAAGGCAGGAGGTTTATTTTACACCCGTAGGCTCAGAGGAGATCATTCTCCAGAGGTCTGAGACCAGAGCATCAACAGAGGGGACAATTTATAGTCTGTTACTTCCACATCCCTCATTAGTAGTAATTTGACCCCTGAGGCAAGCAGGGTGGGAACAAGAACCAGGAATGGAAGTCTCCAGGCAGGGACTGAAATTCTCTTATCCTGTTGGCCATCATAAAACAGATTTTTCCCTAACACCATGTTTTATTGTTTCTTAAGTGTCAGGCATTGTGGTAGATGCTGGGGATCAAGTGAAGAGCAAAACAGGAAACAGTCTTTACTCCCAGAGAGCTTAATTTTTGTGCAGTGATTTTATAAATAATTAAGATACCATGGTTAAGAGAATGTAACTACTCTCAAAAAGATGGTAATCACATTTTTCACACTTAATCGGATATTAATAGAGCTTTAACTTTTGCTTGAGTTTTGGAAAACATTTCCCAAGTGGATTTGGCACAATTCTATTTTAAAATATTCTAATAAGGATCATGGGAAGAAAGAAAGAAAAAGAAAGAAAGAAAGAAAGAAAGAAAGAAAGAAAGAAAGAAAGAAAGAAAGAAAGAAAGAAAGAGAAAGGGAGGGAGGAGGGAAGAAAAAAGGGAGGGAGGAAGAAAAGGAGAAAGGGAAGAAGAAAGGGAGAAAGGAAGATGGGAAAGGTTGAAAAGATAAAGAAAAGAAGAAAAATCAGTGCTTACATAAGTTTGATAAGTGAGAAGTGAGAAGTGATTACTTTCTTGCAAGAATTACCAAACTTTTAATATGCTAATTGATGTCACCAGACTTAGAAGAGATACGTTTTGTGGAATTTCCCAACATTCCATAGCCCTGGAACTCCATTTTGATAAAAACCTTCCATATCTAGTGTTCTGTGTCCCACATTGTAGAAAACATTCACTTAGAAATGATTTGTTTAAATGGAAAGCCTTCCATTTACTCTGAAGAGTTTTGTTTAATACGTCTAAATTAAACAAATACAAGAATATCAATTAAAAAGACATTACTGTTCAAATTTGTTACTAATATAGCAGTTGGAGAAAAAAACAATCCTTCCCTAAGGCAGAAAATGGTGAATACCAAAAATATTTCCATTTACAAAACTGAAAATAAATTTATGTTTAAACACTTTGTTGTTTATAATTCAATTCTAATGATAGTGAAAAGGGTTTTTAAGAGAATTTGAATGCTGAATTTGAAATACTATTTGGCTTCTTGTATTTCTGCAATAATGTAATAAAAAGTAGAAATTATAAGACAATTAATAACCTATTCATAATAGGAATCTATAGGAAGAACAATGAGAGGAGAAATGACTTCCCTTTATCAACATACACATTCAGAAACACTGGTAGTGTTCCACTGGAACACTGGAAGTGGAAGTATAGTGGGACCGAGGTTCACACAGAGCTGTGACATCAAGGCTTTTCTTTCCAGGTAGTAACTTTAGTTGTGCCAGCATGGACTCAGTGGTTCATACCTGAAAAACTGAGCCCCAAGTGCGGCAGGGTATAGCCTCTTGTATAATTTCTACCTCTTTGTCTCCCAAACATGGTAACATACAGACATACAGTCTGATTGGGTGATTTAAGTTACAGAGTCCTGAAGAATGTCATGAATGCACGCCTAGATTGGTTGCCCTCCTTTGTCTTGAGGTTTTCACCACATTCCTTAAGGAGGGCCTCTACTACATTCCGTCCTTTGTTGCTCAGACCCTCCTCTTTTGGGTCCAAGAGCATCATCTTGGTTTTGAGGTTTATATTTCCATAACATCATCACATCCATGGCTGTTTTTCTTTCGACCATTGCCTCAGTGAGGCTGGAGACAGATGGTATAACCAGGGGAGCTAGGCAAGATAGGATTAAACAAGCTCCTAAAATCAAGAGGATAATTCCCATGAAGGTTTTGAATCCCTCCAGAAATAACCACCCTTGAAAACCATCCTCCAAATAATTCCCTGGGGTCCCAACCTTTCCAGGTCTGGCCTGGGACAGGAGCAACCTTTCTCATTTGATCTGTGATCTCCTCTATGACTCTTCCTTCATCATCTATCTGTAGGCAGCAGTTGCTCAGGTTAAACATTCCACAAACTCCTGCCTCAGAAGCAAGCAAGTAATCTAAGGCCAAGTGATTTTGATAGACAGCATTGCACATTTTGGTTTGCTGCTTGGCTAGTAAGTTAAGAGTTCTGGCAGTTTCATTGGTTATAATTTCTACAACTGCTTGCAGTCTGATTATATGGTTTAGCATGTAAGTGGGAGTGCGGTAGCCCCAGGACCCATCCTCTTCCCAGGTAGCAGGGCCATATTACTGGATTGTATGCTCAGGAGGCCATTCATCATCTTTCCAATTGCCAATTTGTAGGGCATGTCATTTCCTCTGAGTCTCCCTGTCCCTTTACACTTGAACTCTCAAATGTTCCCCTCTGGCAAGTGGGAGCAGGAAGAAAGATGGATGAATAGTTCCTAGCACACATTACCCCAACCAGCCCTGAGGGAAGTACTGTATAGGTTGTTCTTCCACATATCCAGTACATCCTGGGGCTGGCCATTCGATGACTGCACTGACATTTTCCCAGGTGTCTCAGAGATGAGAGAAGTTAGACAAGGGGTGGGGGATCTGGCTCAAGGTGATCTGGGGACCCCCCACCATTGGGTTTCCTGGGTGGTTGAGTTATAAAATCTTTGCCCTAGGCACATTAAGGTTCTAACAGAGACAGTGAACTTTACTTCCCACTGAGCAAGGCAGTTTTGCTAATAATTGAGGCTCTGAGGAGCCAAATCCTGGTAGTAGGACTGGGGTATTCTGTTCCATTACAAGATTCGTGGGAATCTAATTCTCTAGCCTCCTATGGCCATTGATCCCCCATGTTGGTTCCCCTGCACACATAGCAAGAAGAGATCTTTAGGGTCTGGGCTATAGTTTCTGCTAAGGTAAGGAACAGGTTTCTTGTGGTGGAGATGGGGGGAGGGATACTTTCTATTTCCTCATATATATACCAATTCTGAGGACATTTTCCCATTTGGGGTCTCCTAGATTAAAGACAGTGAAATTAATGAGGTTACAGGCTCCTAATTTACAGCTGGAGGTTGCAGCCCCCTTTTGGAGGAGTGCCGTCTTATCTTTACCTTTCCAAGTGGCCCACGAGACACAGCTCCAATGAGGCCATAAGCCAAGCGATCACCATTATATGTGGATGGGGATGGGGCCTGTTCACACATATATTTGTCATTGAGCCTATAATCTCATTCCCATGGTAGACCTCCTCAATTGTGAACCAACAAAGGGTTTTTGTTAATGGCTGCACACATGTCAAAAAGTACCAGTACTGGCAGGTGGGGATTAGTAACCTGGGTTTAGCTGATTAATTCCACCCCTCCTGGGAGTGTCAGACTTCCAACTATTCCTCAGTTGGGGAGTACTGTGGGTCAAAACAAGTGCATTGACTCTCCTGTTGGCAGATAGAATAGGTGTTCTTATTGTGCCTGCAGGTCCCCAGGACTTTTCCCTGGCATAGGAAGTAGGTATGGCATAGTAAGGTCCAAATGACTCCCTGGCCTGACCTGGTTATGTGAATACATGGGTCACATGATGAGAAATCTCGGTCTACAGAAGGGGTCCAGATTAGAAGCAAACAATACCACAAAGAAGCATCCTATCCAGAGGTTTCTGCTAACAGAAACCTCTCACCACACTTCTAGCCAGCCGGGGTGGCCTCAGCCAGTTCTGTGGCAAAGAGTAGAGCAAGAATCACAATAATAGTGAGAAACAAGGGGTGACAGTGCATCACAGTAAGGAAACAGATATAGAAAATAAGGACAGTCTATTTGTTCCACCAGACTGTTGATTCCTCAAGCTTCTGCTGTGCATATCAGCTTCTGGAGTGACTAAAGAAGGGCTGCAGTCTCCCAGAGCCTCTGGACTTGCAGATTGCTTCTTCCATATGGTCAACTTGCATGGCCTTGGTAGATCAGGAATGCACTCCCTGTTTCAAGATGCCAGCTTCACTCTGCTGTGGTGAACCCAGGGACCCAACTGTTTACTGTAGGGATGGACAAAATGACAGTGAACAGGCCCCTCCAGAGGGGTTTTAGGAGTTGGACATTCCATTCCTTCATCCATACAGCATCTCCTGGTTTAAAGGGGTGAGCATCTGTGATCAGACTCACAGGTAATGGCTCCCTAACCCAGTGGTATAAGGTAGTTAGTGTAGAGTCAAGGGCCCGCATCTGTTGCCTTAGGGCTAGACTGCCGATCTCATTTAGGTCCCCCTTATGCCCTTGATGATGGGGGGAGGGCACCCATAAAGGATTTCATAAGGGACGAACCCGGTCTGCTTAGTGGGGCTACACCTGAATTTTAACAAGGCAATTGGCAACACCTCAGTGTAGGTGGGTTTCATGACATAGTTAACTTACTCTCAGCTTCAGGGTTCAATTCATTTGTTCCACCACCCCGGAGCTCTGGGGTCAGTATGCCTTGTGTAACTTCCAGGTGATCTTTAAGCCCTTTGCCACCAGCTGTACCACCTCAGCCATGAACACTGGCCTGTTATCTGATCCCATAGTGATAGGGATCCCAAATCGAGGAATGATTTCTTTTAGAAGAAGTCGGGCCACTTCTTGTGCCTTTTCTGGGAGAGCAGGGAAAGCTTCTGCCCAGCCTGAGAAAGTGAACTCAAAGACCAACAGATATTTACAGCCTTGGACCTGGGGAAGCTCAGTGAAGTCCACCATCATATTTTCAAATGGGGCTCCCCTGACACTCTGCACCCAAGGGGTGGCCTTGGGTCTCTGACGTGGGTTATTCCAGGCACACATTTCACATTGCTCACATACTGCTTGGGTTATGCCAGAGAGTCAAGGGGTATAGAAAAGTCAGCTCGATGTAGTCTCGAGAGCTGTCCGGCCAATGGGGATTTCCTGATGGAACTGTTTGACGAAAGCTGGAGCCAGGGCCTCAGGAATTGCCAATCAGCTGTCTTCATTTCCACCATCCACCTGGGAGGTAGCTTCCATTTTTCAGTCTTAAACCAGGTGCTCTCACGTTGTGGGTGATTAGGGTCCCATTCTGCCAGTGGACTAGGGAACCATGTGGAGGCTAAAGCCGCTGATTCCACTGTCCCATTGGAGGCTGCAAGCTTTGCCTCTTGGTCTGCCTTACAGTTTCCCGGTGCAGTCGTGGTGTCTCCCCTTTGATGTCCCCGACAATGCATGACTGCCACTCTTTTAGAGGCCCACACAGCATCTAAGAATTCAAGGATTTCCTTACCATACCTTATGTCTTTTCCTTCTGAGTTTATTTATTAGACCCTTCTCTTTGTATAAAGCCCCATGTACATGGAGGATGGTGAAGGCATACTTAGTCTGTGTATATATTAACACGTATCCCTGCCGCCAGTTGGAGGGCTCGGGTTAGCACCATGATCCCCCCTCCCTTTTTTATAAAACTGCAACTGTCAGTGAAATACTCAGCATAGGTGTCCTTGAGGGCCTGGTCCCTCAAGTCTGGTCGGCTGGAGAACACCTCATCCATGATTTTGATGCAGTCATGATCTGGTTGACTGGCCTGACAGGCAGTAGGATTGCAGGGTTTAGAGTCTGCACTACTTTTGGTGAATGCATGGTTCTCACATAGCATTCCCTGATACCTGACAATCCTGGCATTGGTTAGTCAGTATTGTCCCTTGTTTTCTATTAATTTCAATACTGAATGTAGCACTCAGACTGTCAGTGCTTGTCCCACAGTTAACCTGCCAGCCTCAGACACTAAGAGGGCTGTGGCTGCAAATGCCCATAGGCAAGGTGGTCAGCCTTGGGCAACAAAGTCAAGCTGCTTGGACAGATATGCCACTGGTTGATGCCATGGCCCCAACATCTGGGTTAGGACTCCCATTGCAATGCCAGTGCGCTCATGGACATACAGAAAGAAAGGCTTGGTCATGTCTGGGAGCCCCAAACCAGGTGCATTAGTGAGGGCTTGCTTTATTTCCTCAAAGGCCTTTTGCTGTACTGATTCCCATATCAGGGGTTCCCTCTCTCCCCCTCTTTGTAGCCTCATTGAGGGGTTTTCCCAGGACTGAAAAGTCATGTATCCAGATTCTACAGAAACCTGTGGCCAGGAGAAATCTGGTGTCGGGTTGACAGGACCAGGATCGAACAAACAGCCTGCTTCTTCTCTGGGCCGAGTTGGCTCTGCCCCTTGGGACAGGTGGAAGCCAAGATATTTGCCTTTCTCTTGACAGATTTGGGCCTTTTTCCTTGAGACTTTGTTTCCAGTTTCCCAGAGTAGGGTAAGGAGCTGCTGAGTCCCTTCCCTGCCATCCTCCCAGGACCTCCCAGCTGGCACCAAGTCATTCACATACTGAAGCAGGACACAGCCATACTGATCTGCTGGGAAGGCTTTTTAGTCAGAGGCTAATGCAGTGCCGAAAATGTTGGGGAGTATTTGAACCACTGAGGCAATCTGGTTCAAGTCAACTGGCCATTGTTACCATTTGCAGGATTCTCCCACTGGAAAGAGAAGATTGGTTGACACTGGGAGGACAGGTGGATGCAGAAGAAGACCTCTTTGAGGTCCAAGCAGGTGAAGAAGGTGGCTTTGGCAAGGACGAGCCTCAAAAGTACACAGGGGTTCGGGACCACTGGGTGTATGGTGATGGTGGCCTGGTTTACTGCTTGCAGTTCCTGAACCAGACAATAGTCGTCTGTGTTGGGCTTTTGGACAGGTAAGAGGGACATGTTCCAAGGTGACTGACATGGCCAGAGGATCCCATACTTTAAGAGCCTCTCTAAGTGCTTCTGGATACTGATATGTATCTTGCAGGGGATGAAGTATTGTCTCTGACAGGTGAGCTCTGCCCCTGGCTTTAGTTCTATGATCACTGGAGGTATGTTCCAGGCCAGTCCTGGTGGGTTGTCCTTAGCCCACACCCCTGGTACTCTGAAGTGCAGCTCAGGTCCCTGTTGTGGCTACTGCATGAGACTGTAGAGATGCCATTCTTCCCCTTAGGGAATCGTGAGAGTCATAATCTTTGCTTCTGGCTTTCATAGCCTCAGAGCAACTTGTCCATGGGAGTTGAAAGTTATCTGGGCCTGCAGCTTTCCTAATAGGTCACGGCCCATTAAAGCCACAGGGCAGTCAGGGAGGTACTGCTTGGATGACTTCATGGCCCCCTAAACTGCATTGCTGAGGCAGCAGAAAGGGATGACATGTCCGATTTCTTGTGGCCCCCCACAATGGTGGCTTGTCTCTAAGGGGGCCCATGGGTTGGGTCACCACCGAGTATTTTGCCCCGGTATCTACCATGAAGTCAATGCGTCAACCTCCACATTCGTTTGGACCATAGGCTCTTGGGGGTCTAAAAAAAGAGAGCCCAGTCTGTCCTAGTCCTCCTCATAGTCCTCCATGGCAGCTAGCCCCACAAAATCATCTTCGGTGGCCCCATGAGGCCGTGATGCTGGTTGGTACCGGCCCTGGACCACATGGGCTCATTATTTCTGCTTGGGGCCCTGCTAAGAATTACCCAGCTGCAGGAGGCACTCATTTTTCTAGTGGCTTTCCTGACAACAGTGACCATGCTAACTCTGTCCCAACTTTGGTCCTGGGCAAGGTGATCCTCCCCACCATTCCCCCTTTTGGCCCCGGCCCCACCCTGTGGGGCACCTTTCCAGGAGCATTCCAAACACTCCACAAAGGCAGCAGCTAACACGTCTGCCCTTTTCTGCATCATCTGGCATTCTTCCCTCTGTGCCGCCTGGTTATGGTTGACAGACACCTAAGTTGCTACTTCCAGCAACTGACTAGCATTCATGACAGTGAAACCCTCTAGCATTTGCAGCTTGAGCTGGATGTTCCCTTCAGCCTGACCTGCAAAAGCCTCATTGACCATCCACTGATTACTGAGTGGTTCTGTATCAAAGGGGGTATAGAGACAAAATGCCCACATAGTCTCTCATAGAACTGGCTCGGGCTCTCCTCAGGTCCTTGCCATTTAGAAGGGCTTTTTGATACTGTTCAGTCCTTGTGAGCCCTCCATCTACACTTGGGTCATCTGGGTCCCATTTGGGGTACTCCCCAGGGAAGTGAGCCCAAGCATAAGCCTGGGTGTCTAGTGGCCCAGCTGGGGCATATTCCTCTAGCCATTTTAGGGCCGCCTGAGTAATTTGGCAATGCTCCTCCATGTTGAAGAGGGTCAGGAGGAGTTGGCGGCAGTCTGTCCAGGTAGGTTTATGGATTTGAATTATGGACTGCATTAGTTCAATCATAGCCTGGGGGCTTCTCCATTTAGGAGGGAGTAAGTGCTTCCAATTTATGAGGTCCGTAGTGGTAAAGGGTTTTGACACAAAAACATGCTAGCCTCCTCAGATCTGGCCTTCCTGATCATAATAGACAGGTCTCCTCGTTTCCCTCAGTGGCATCTGTAGGGCTCCCTGGTGTTGCTGTAGAGGGACTGTCTCCACTGGCCTGATCTTCTAGTTTCCTTCTGGGAGGGGTGTTATGGGGTTAGGACCCGTGGTCCGGGTGAGCCCATCACATCTGGAGAAGCCAGTGGTCCTAGAGGTGGTGAGGCCTCAGGACTAGGGAAAAGCTCTGGTGGGGTTTCAGAAGCCAGGGTGGCTGGAGATGCCTGTGGCAGGCAGTGAGGGGTACGTTGGGGCATATGGTGGTGGGATCCCCTCAGGCTCTCCCGATAGTATGGGTTTTTCACTTTTTAGTTGGCATTTGGAGGAAACTGAGGCCTGAGACATCATAACTTTACAGTTCTCTTCCATACAGAGTTTTAGCCAAGGCAGTTGGGATAGTATCAGGTCTGGCCAACGGTCAATGTAAGGAAATTGGTCAGGGTGGAACCCCCACAATGACTCTGAACACTCAGCCAACTAGTTCCTTATCAAGTGAGCTCTCAGAGGGCCAGCCCATCCCTACTGATCAATTTCATAGACTGTCCGGAGCTTTCCGGAAGTTAATTTCACACTATAGTGTCTTAAATATCCCTTTTTGAAATTCCTCAACATACACTCTAGTGGAATCAATTTACTCTGCTTTCCACCCATGTCCTCCCCCTAACAGACAACTTTTATGAACAAAAGAGGAAAAAGGGGGAAGGGAGGGACTAATCTGGAGAGGACAAAACTCGCTTCATCTGTTTCTGGCCACTCTCCTCTCAGAGACATTTCAGGCACCTGTTAGTATTGGCAGGATCAGTATTACTCCCTGACCCCAATCAGACTCCTGAGGAAGTCTGACGCCACCTTAAGCCGAATGAGGTGGCCACGGAACCGCAGATCGGGACTCGCTTTGGTCCCTGGCTAGGTCGAAACCTCTCTGCTGTCTGTCTGTTTCACACACAGTCACACGGCAACTCCAACCTGCTGCCCAGTGCCTTAGAGTTGCGGTTTCATTCCTTATTCCTTACAGAACTACTAAGGCAACTCTGGGAGGTTATCAGGCCCCCCTTCTTCCTCCTAGGGGCAGGTCTACCAAAACAGACGCAGGTTTTTACCAGTCTGATGGGGGGCGCTCCCCGAGGTGGTTTCTGGGCCTCACAGGGTTCCTTTGTGCATCCAGGGCCCTTGCCTTGGGGCACCACTGGGAGGTCCTAGTCTCCTGTGGATTAAGCCGTCCACTGGCACCAGGCAAGGTCACTTCTCCTGGTGCCCTGAGGTTTGTACCCACAAACACCGTCTCCCCCTGCTGGATTTGAGCCCCCCAAAATGTAACAGGACTGAGGTTCACACAGAGAATCATGACACAGAGGCTTTTTCTTTCCAGGAAGCAACTTCATTGGTGCCGGCATGGGCTCAGTGGGTTCATACCCAAAAAACTGAGCCCTGGGCACAGTGGGGTGTAGCCTTTTATACAATTTCTACTTCTTTGTCTCCCAAACATGGTGATATACAGACATACAGTCTGATTGGGTGGTTTATGTTACAGAGTCATGAGAAATGTCACCTATGCACACATAGCCAGATTGCCTTCCCTTGTGGTGAGATCTTCACCACATTCCTTAAGGAGGGACTCTACTACAGAAGCAGCAAATTAATTAATGGAGGAGAGAGTCCAGATATTGTTCTGTGCATTAATAGAAAATTTTATATAGTAAATTGTGGCATTTCAAATCAGAAGGAAAAGAATTGATTATTTTACTATTATATTGGTTTAATTGGCTAGCTAGTGGAATTTCATACTAAAAAATATCAACCCTTCTCATACTATATGAATAAACAAATTCCAGATAATTTAAAATTCTAAATTTTAAACTTGAAACAACCAAAAATATCAAATAAAATATTTATACACTATTGGGGTAGAGAAGACATTCCTTACCAAACTAGATCTAGAAAGAAATATACTAATATTATTTGGCCTTTTTGTGTGTTATATATTAATGATTTGAAACTTTTAACATGAATAATGTTAAAAGTAACAAGCATCAGATTTATAATAAATACAGTATTTATAACATGCATAAAAAGGTGAGTATGTATAATGCATAAAATACTGCTATGAATTAATATAATAATAATTATTATTCTAAAATTACAATAAACATGGACAAAATATCTGAGAAGGCAATTCACTGAAGAAATAAAAATAGTCCAACTATGATAATACATCTAACCTTAAAACTATCAATGAAAAGGTAAATTAATAACAACAGTAAAATATTAAAACATTTCACTATATATATGGAAATGTTTAGCAAAGGATATATTGAAAGAGTGCTGATAGATGTATAAATTATTATAGATTTCCAAAGGGCAATTTATTAATATCTCTTAGTATTTAAATTGACATATTTTGATTTCTACTTCCACCTTTAATATCATGTTATACAAAATAGCATATAATCAAAGGTGTATGCACATATTATGTTATAATTGTAAATATAGTTATAAGTATTATTTATACTATTTACTGTTTGTCAAGGAGCCAAATATTCACCACTATGTAGACAGTTAAATAAATAATGAAACATGTTAATGTGAAATTATATATGTGCATTGTTAAATTGGAAAACCAACACAATATTTTATTGAATATCAAAACAAGTCACAAAAGAAGTTTGCAGTATGATTCCTTATTTATATATAGGTTCTTAATGACAGAAGAGAATGAGAAAATACATGCATAGCTGTACTGTCTGCTTTTGCCTCTGATGACAGGAGTGTTTATGATATATATACAGTAAAACCTTGGATTGCAAGTAACTTGTTCTGTGAGTGTTCCATATATATACATATATATATACATGCTGAAGCAAGATTTCAAATGTTATTCTTGTGACACTTTTTAATTAAAATTGTAAAGGCATTCTTTGAAATTTAAAAACTATTTGTTTCATATCCTGGATTGTTGACATTAGCATATTTCAGAAACTTCAATCACATAGGAGAATATAGAGACATTTTTCAACCAAATTCTCAATTTCAGCATTATATCTTTTGTTTATATGAATCTATTTTTGTTTTAATTCCCCAAATCTCTAAATCTGATTTTAAATTGTCAATAGATGTTTCCAGGAAGAATTGTAAAATAGATTTAAATAAGCTATTTAAACACTGCCAAAGTGGAACACGGAAATAAATTATCATTTTACTACATTGCTCTGATCTATCAAGTAATTTCAGGAAGTGGGTATCCAGTTAATCAAATTGAACTTTCTTGTTCTGGTCAGTCATATACTGTCCAAACACAGTCTTCATATATATACATGTACATATACATATATATACATATGTATGTATATATATGTATATATGTGTATATATATATATATTTATTATTTTTTCTTTAATCAGGACTATGGAAAATCAAAAAAGGAGCATAGTGCTCCATCAGTGAAGGACTTCATGTTCTCTCCCACTCTCAACAACAAAATGGTAGTTTATTAAAAAGCAGGCTGGAAGGATTACTGAAGAGAGGAGAGGTAGAGAACTTCCAGAGAAAAAATCATTTGTGTCCCAATCACATTTTGTCCTAGAGCAAAATTATGTCTTTACTTGTTTTTGGCAGATAATCAACATTATCCACTAACTTTTGTTGCTATCAGTGCAGCAGGTGAGCAGATGGAAAGCGGGAATGATTTGATGGATGTGGAGTTCAGGAAGAACAGGCAGCTGCTCTGAGCCATACTCACACCAGGTGAGGACTTGAGGGGAGATAACAATGACTGCACAGGGTTTTCTTTCTTGGCAAAAACCGTTATTTGGCATGGAAGAAGCAATTTCAATATGCTGGTTGATGACTCTACAATGGAGACACATACTTATTACAGAGGCAAGCTTTATCCAATAGACTTCCAGGAGTCTTGATATAGATTTCTCAATAGACACATGTGTGCAGGAAATTTTTACGTCTTATGTTTGCATGAGAAATCCTCAGTTATCTTCCTTGGAATCACTGTGACAATTTTAGGATGTAGATGATTAAAAAAAATTCTTTTAGCTGATAAGATTTTAGTTTCTCTGAATTTTCTATTTGTGGTGCTAAGTTTCAACATATGAGAACCAAGCTAAGTTTTACCATTGCTTTCTTGTGATCAAGGCTGAATTATGACTACTCTTCAGTATTATTTTTATTATACATTGTAAACAACTTTAGGAAAGCTATATTTAAAAATAATAAATGGTTTCTGTTTTGTGGAATATTTAAAAAGGTAAAGGTATATGAAAAAATGTAAACAAAAGTTTTCTTCACAGATAAGGCAGTCCAAGTCAGAGTCTTACATTATAGTCTCAGAATCTCAAAGGACTACCCAACAAAAGTAAGGAATTTGTGAGTAAGCATGAAATGTTAAAATGTTTAAGAAAAATAAAAATAAATATATCACATATGAAATGATGACAGTATTCCGATTTTTATAATTTAAAATATTACATTATTTTTTAAAGTTTATTTATTTTCAGAGTGACAGAAAGAGTGTGAGCAGGGGAGGGGCAGAGAGAGAGAAAGAATCCCAATCAGGATCTGCATCACCAGCACAGTACCCAACATGGGACTTGAACTCACAAAACTGTGAGATCATGACCTGAGCCACAATCAAGAGTCAGGCTCAGACCTGACTGAGCCACCCAGGTTCCTGTAAAATATTATATTCTTAAATAAAATATTAAACTGATTCAATTTTCCATCTCACCCACTCCAATAAAATCATTCTTTTCCAAATCACTAAAGCTTCAGCTTCCCAATTGCATTGATCTACTACTCAGTCCTCTTAACTTCTTACCCAAGGAATTGAGAGACTGTACCCCTCCTCTCTGAAGAGTTAACAAAAAGGTAGGTGGATTTCACAGGTGGAGAGAATGTGAAAACATGGAGAAACAAGGGGCACCTAGGTAGCTCAGTTGGTTAAGCATCTGACTTCCGCTCAGGTCCTGATCTCATGGTTTGTGGGTTCAAGCCCCACATTGGACTCAATGCTGACAGCTCAGAGCCTGGAGCCTGCTTCAAATTCTGTGTCTCCCTTACTCCCTCTCCACCTCTCTCCTGCTTGCGGTCTTACTCTCTCTCAAAAATAAGTAAACATTAAAATTTAAAAAAAAATCATGGAGTAACAATATACAAGGTGATTAGTTTCCTTTGTTTTTGCTTCCCTGGGTTCCTCTCACAACTTTGGCCTGAGGGCCTTGTGTTGGAGCTGCATGGCAGAACAATGGTGTGGGTAGCTAAATTTTGAAAAGAATATGATCTTCCTTGACAGAGGTATCAGTAAATATGTGCCTTGTGGACCAGAGAGTATGGGGGAAATTTCAGGGAAGAGAGATCTGAAGAAGGAGATATTCTGGTTTTGTGTATGCTCCCCCAGAAAACCTTAGACTCACCTCTGAACTGTGTATGTGAGGGATAGACCCTAAGAGGCATAGAAAAAAGGATTCAGAACTGAAATAAGATTTAAACCATGATCCAAGTCTTTGACAAATTTCCGAGTGGAGAATGTGTTGAACAGAGCCAAAATAGTTCAGCAAAGCCTTGACAGCAACCACTTCGTACAGAAGGCAAGACAGAATTTGTAATCTGAAGGTAAATTGGTTGATTATCTGCTAAAACTGGTGAAGAAACCAAAACAAAACAAAATCAACATTTTTTACAAGATTGCAATAGGACCCAGATTCCAAGCAACCTAATATTTGAAATGTCAGGATACAATTCAAAATATCTCGACATACAAAAAACCAGGAAAATGTGACCAATTCTGAAAGCAAAAAACAATCAATAGATGTCAATCTTCAGATGACTAAAAATCTGGAATTACCTCAAAAATATTTAAAGAAGCTATTATAACTATGCTACATGAATTAAAGGTAAATACAAATGAAATTAATGAAAAGATATATGTTATCAGCAGAAATATAAAAACTATAAGGAAAAAGTACAGGGAGGTTCTCAAGAAATTAAAAATAGAATTACCATACTATTCAGCAATCCCATTTCTAGGTATATGTCCAAAAGCATTGACTGACATCAGGAACTCAAATAAATATTTCTCAATGTTCATTATAGCATTATTCACAATAGCCAAGATTGGAAACAAACCAAATGTCCATCGATAAATGAATGGATAAAGAAAATATGGTATATACTTACAATATAATATTATTCAGCCTTTTAAAAAAGTTTATTCTACAATATGCAACAACAAAGATATACCTGGAAGGCATTATGCTAAGTGAAACAAGCCAGTTACAGAAAAACAAATATGGTATGATTCTACTCATACAAGGTATCTAAAATAGTCAAACTCATGGAAGCACAGAATAAAATGGTAGCTAGGGCCTGGGGTTGGGGGGGGTGGAGAAAATGGGAAGTTTTTGTTCAACAGATAAGAGGTATCAGTTATACAAGATGAATAAGTTCTAGAGATCTGCTGTATAGTGTAGTGCCAATGGTTAGCAATACTGTATATGGGCTTTATTTGTTAAGAGGTAGCATTCATGTTGGGTATTCTTACCATATTTTTTTAAAAAGAACTAATTGGAAGTATTAGATAAAAATTACAATAGCTAAAATACAAATTTCACTAGATGATGAATGGAGATTATAAAGGAAAGAAGGACTGATCTTTCAGTAAGATTAACAGAACACATCCAATCAAATGAACAAAGAACAAAAAGATTGAAAAAATGCATAGAACCTAGGAACCTATGGGATAATCTAAAAAGGTTTAAAGTTTATGTCATTGGAGTTCTAGGAAGAGAGGAGAGAGTGGGGCAGAAAGATATATTTGTAGAAATAATGATGGAAGACTTCCCAAGTGTGGTGAAAGACAGCAGCTTGAAGACTAAAGAAGTCCAATTCAAGATACAAATCTCAAAAAGGACAAATTTAAAGAAAATTATGCTTAGACACATCATAATCAAGCCTCTGAAAACCAAAAATAAAGAAAAATGTTTGAAGGCACCTAGAGTAAAATAGATTATGCGTAGGGGAATAAGGATTTGAATAACTCTGGATTTCTCATCAGAAACCAAGAGACCAGGAAACAGTTGAATGACATATTTAAATTGCTAAAGAAAAAAAATATGCCAAGCTAGAATTCTCTATCCATATTCATGTCTATGTTTATATGTGCATCTATCTATATCTAAAGGTCTAAAAACATAGACTTCTAATAAAGGTCTAAAAACATAGACCTTTCAGTATCCATATTTTTACCTACCTATATATATCATCTACATCTCTTTCTGTCCTTCAGGAATTAAGTGAAACAACTCCACTATTAAAAAAAAATGAAATAATTTGTTAGAAGAACTGCTCTAAAAGAAATATTAAAGGAAATCCTTCATGTAAGTTCTTCAAGTAAGATAGCAGAACACAAGATTAATGTAAGCAATAAATTATATTTTTGGTTATTTGGATATGTGGAGATTCCATATTTGGAGTTTGCAATGTATAATTTATAACTGTAACAAAATACATTAAATACTTAGGTATAAATCTAAGAAAATATATGTAGAACTTATGTGCTATAGAATACAAATCACTAATAAGAAACATTAAAGAAGACTTAAGTACTTGAAATATATATAGTCTTTGTGGATTGGAAGACTATGTATTGTTAGAATATCGATTTTACCACATGAATCTTAACATTCAATCCTAACCAATCAAAATCCAAACCAATCGAAATCCTATTAAGACTTTTTGTTGAGTCTTATGCGCTATTTTAAAAATTTATATGGGTGCTCAATGGAACTAGAATATCCCAAACAATTAAATAGTAAGGCCAAGAATTCATACTACTTAATCAGGATGTATTATAAAGTTATGCTTATCAAGACTGCGTATGAAAGACTCTTAAATAAAAGCTACAGAATACAGTTCCAGGAATACACCTGAAGATATATGGCTAGTTGATTTTCAACAAAGGTGTTTATGCAATCCAATGATATAGAATAATCTGTTTAACAAATGATGTTGTAATAATTAGATATCCATAAAAAGCAACAGAAATAACTTCAAACAATGTCACAAAATATTTTACAAAAATTAACTCAGAATGGATTGTAGACCTAAATCTATAAAACGACTAGAAGAAAACCTCTGAGGAAATCCTTGTGACATCTGATGAGGTAAATATTTCTTAGACCTATTAGATAAAGCACAATCTATTTTTAAAGGTATATAAATTCATTATTATAGGAACTAAAATAGATAAGGAAAAGATTCTTAGAGAAGATAATTGAGAAATTGGATTTAATAAAAGTTAAAATTTTTGTGAGAGAATAAAAAGATAAGATTTGGAGAAAATATTTGCAAAACACATATCAAACAAAGTACTTGTATCCAGAATATGTAAAGACTCTTTAAATCTCATTAATAGGAAAATAAGCAACCCTTTAAAATTAGTTGGCCAAAGATTTGAAGTTACTACGACAGAAAAGATATATAGATGATAAATAAACCCCGCTATTGAATTGGTGAATGGATAAGTGAAGCAGAATAAAACAAAACTGGATCCACCATCTCTGAAATTTCTAGGGGTTCATTAGTTTGGGACAGGTCAAGATATTTCCTGTAAGGCCAAAGACAACTTGCTTCATTTGGAATCTCCTAAATTTAAGAAGGTGCATAATGCTTTTGGTTTACTAGGAGACCTTGGTAGAGATTTTATACTTAACCATGGGATGCTACATTACAATATGAATTGAGTTGCCTCTAACAAAGGTAATGTCATCTTACCTTTCAAGCCATGGCGCTGGAAATGCACAGAAACTCTCCATCATCAAGTGGAAGTGCTATCTATAAGATTGATATTGAAAGCATATGTAAATTGCAAAAACAAGTGACTTTGACTCCCATGCCTTCTAGTTCTGATACCTTGCCCATTCTCTCTGCAGTACAATCTCAAAGAGATCTCCCTATAAACCATTGATGGAGTTGGGGAAAATCAAAACAAAACAGAATGAGACCCAGACAACAGATAGTTCTGCACAATACGCTGGCACGATCTGAAAGTGGCCCTACAGCACTATAGCATCACTCATGGAAGGACCTGAAGAATAGTGGCTAAGGACTTAGGAGAAATGAGATTTAAAATTGATGATAAGAAGATTTCAGGAAAAAGTATGTGGTTAGACCTTTCAGAATTGCAACAAGGTGTCAAAATATTTCTTTTCATTGTGAATATTCACTAAATGGCAACCACTGTAGAGAAAGTTCTCAGTAATTTGCTGTCAAGATGACCTGTTCTTTGGATATCTGCAGGTTGTTTTCTCAGACATTCCATAGGGATGAGCTCCCAGCATTGAGTTTCACTTACCAATGCTGATCTGGCTACCATATTGCTGAATGAAGAAATGACACCCCTGGAGGATATGCCAGCCACCACAAGAGAAGATGTTTACAATAGACTAAAACTTTCATGGCAGGAGCAGTGACTTCTCTTTCCTGGGAAAGACATTTAGTCTGAATATGGATTTGTCTTCACATCTGCAATGTTTCTTCCGTATACCATTAGTGGACTTATGGGTGACATTCCTAATATAGAACAAACACAACATATCCTCTGATTAAGGAATTCACTAAAAGTGAGTGAACATGGCAATGTGCTTGTATCCATCAAATTTATTATTGTTATAATATCTATTATCTGACCACTGACCTAATAGAACAATGAAATGGCTATTAGAAACTCAGTTATGGTGCTGTGTGACAGCATCTGTCAGGTTGAGCATTCTAGATCATAAAATGTTCTGAATTTGTGATCAGTAATATGGTATCATTTCTCTCATAACAGGCTGCTTATATTTAGGAGTAAAGGTGTGGAAATGGAAGTGATTTTGGTTGCTGTAACTATAATAATTTACTGCAAAATGTTTGTTTACCATCCCTGCAAATTTAGGTTTTTCTGGCTCCAAAAGAAGGAATGCTTCCAACCAGGAAACTCAACACAAATTCCATTGAATTGGAAGATTGCTTACACCTTGGCTACTTTAGAACCAACAGGCTCATAAAAGATTTAATGTACTGGCTGGTATGACAGATCTTGATTATCCAGGGGAGATAGGATTGCTAATAAAAAATGAGGTCAAGGATGACTATGGCTGGAACTAGTGATGGTTCCTAGTACTCCCAAATGCATTCATAAACATAAATAAGCAACTAAAGCAGTTGCATACAGGCAAGACTGCTAATGGCACATTTTCTTCAGAAATTATAAGTTGGGTCACCTCCTCTCTTTCTGCCAGAAAAATAACCATGACCAGTTGAAGTATTGGCTGAGGGCCAAACGTATGTTGAAAGGTAGGGAAAAGGAAGTTATAAATATGAACTCTGGTCAGAATATAAGTTAAAGAAGTGAAGACCGTAGTAGTTATACACTTTTTCTTCTATGCTTTGAGATATCTATCTCTATCTCTATCTCTATCTCTATCTCTATCTCTATCTCTATCTCTATCTCTGTCTCTATTAAACAATCATTTTCCTTTCTTCCATTTCCCTACAATTTAGCAAAAAGTGTGTTAATGGGTAACTATGTTTCAGGATTTAAATTAGAAGATATCAGTTGGAGGTTGTGATATGACAGATATGAAAAAATCACAAGGGGACAGATAAAATGACACAAGGGTTTTGTGTCTTCCCATTTGAATTACCTGTTGGCAAGTTGCTATCACCAGTGCTTCCTTCTAAGGTTGCAGAGGAGAAGATGGTAAGTACATTTCTTAACATCCATTTTTCTGTACAGTTCCAGGATAGACTCTGCCAAAAAAAGTACTTGAGTTATATACTGAAGGTGGAAAAGAAATCTTCTTCCAAAGTCAACTGCAGACAGATGTCTGGGCAATGTGACATGACTTATGGTTTCTCCAAGAGCTCCTGAGAATCATCTACCTCACTGTTTACAATAAAACAGATGATGGGAAGTTATGAGATTTCTCCTTTTCCCTGCAAACCTCTCAGGTGAACCTACCTTAATGCTATATGTTCAGTTCTTTTGACCTCAATGGCAGTTTCCCTGACCTTCAGTAATGATTTAATGGCTTCCTTGACTTGACTTTTGCATACCCAACTCTTCTTGTTAGCCCCTAATTTCTATAGTAAACTACATTCCTATATTACATAAGATGGTCTATGGGTTTGTTGTCATTTTCTTTGTATCTTTGTTTGTCCCCTCTGCCCCCAACCAAAATCTGGTTCAAAATTCTGTGACAGAGTTTGTCAGAGCATGTCATTTAACACGGAGCCAATTAATTCTAAGGTGGTGAGTGTGTGCAAATCCCTACCAGTTTAATCAATACATTTGAAAGAAGTCAAGTTGACTGTTGAAGGTAATTAAAAACAAGCAAACAAACAAACAAAACCCCAGATCTTTCTCATTCCTTTTTATAGTATCTGTATATTTTTGGAGACTCTGCTTCTCAAAATGCTATTTGGAAATATATTGTTAAAAATCAAAATTCAACCAGTTAAATTTGAAAATCTAACTAGCTTTATTAAATGACTCATGAAATGGAGAGCATTTCATCTAGCAAGTAAAGGGGAACACCAAGGAGTTATACAAAATATAAGGTTTTTATAGGAAGGAAGGTGGTGCAAGGGAGTTATTAGCGAAAGAAAAGGATTTTTTTCAGGTCAGATGATTTTCCCTTAGCAGGAAGAGTAGGAGGTTTTATCTTCCTTTATAGAGGGGGTAGAGAAGGGTTCATGTGACAGATTACCTTATTGTTTGATCAGAAAATTCCCAAATGACTGGCTAAGACTTAAATTTCTCAGGAGGGTTGAAACTGCAATTAGATTAGGTCTTACGCCTCAATTTGATGACTTGGCTACGTGATGCCATTTTGGGTCTGTGGGTTCCTTTTTAACAATATGAGCATTTGCAGCTGGATCAAAGCAAGTCACCTGTTCCGATAAGGTAGAATATGGATGTTGGTTTATATAAGTGTCTTGTTTGAATAGGGGAGTTGTGGTTGATACTGATAATTATTGACACTAATCATTATAGAATTTCTGCACATACCTTGTTTAAACTAAATAATTTTGTAGATAAAAATAAATGGGCGACCAAGGCAAAACCTATAACTCTTTGCCACTTATTTTATATATTTGTAAAATCAGGGTAAAAATAGCAACTGATGTTGTGAGAACGTAATGCTAAAATACTTACAGATTACACAATGCCTGTTATAAATAAGTCATGCTTAAAATATTTTTAATGTTTATTTTTGAGAGAGAGAGAGAGAGAGAGAAAGAGAGATAGAGAGATAGAGTGCGAGTAGGGTAGGTGCAGAGAGAGACACACACAAAATCCAAAGCAGGCTCCAAGCTCTGAGCTGTCAGCACAGACGTGGGGCTTGAATTCACTGACCACAAGATCATGACCTGAGGTGAAGTCGTATGCTTAACTGACAGCCACCCAGGCACCCCAAATAAGTCATACTTTCTAGCTTACCAGGAAGCATCAGAATTATAGGGACTGAGTTCGTGCCTCCAAGCATTTTATGAGAAATTCAACATTGACATGCTTTTTTGACTATCTAGAGTCAAATCTAGGAAAAAAAAATCTTGTATTTCTATTGACTTCACCTATTTCACTTATGTCACATATTTAAGTTCTTTATCATTAGATTATTGAAATAAAGACTCCTTCTGAGCCTACTAATGCTAGTGTTTGTCTCGTATTCCTCTCAGTCAGGGCCAAAGTTCCTGGAATGCTACAATTGCTTATGATCCTCTCCTAACATAATTGGTGTCTATCATAATTTGATTTAAGTGTTTGCATTGGCTGGTAGAAATTCAAAAAACCAAATGGTTTGTTTTGTGGGGAAAAAGCAGATGTGAAATAATCCTCAAAATATGCAACATGATGCTTTTTGTTAATGCAGCATAAAGATAATTGTGAAAAATATTTTTAAAGACCTACTTATTTCTTGGAATCTTATAAAAAATGATATTTACTTTATTTAGAAGTAAAAATCCACTAAACTAAAATTACATTTCAGCATATGCTAATACCAACTCAACACAAATATAGGGATCAAAAATATATTTTGATTACCATAATATAGACTGCATTAGGAATTCATTGGCTATTGAACTCTATTTTATATGTGGTTTGCTTGTATCAAAAGCTCACCCAGTCTCACCCAGTTTTTAAATTTTTTTTAATGTTTATTTATTTTTGGGATAGAAAGAAAGAGCGTGACTAGGGGAGGGAAGAGAGAGAGGGAGACACAGAATCCGAAGCAGGTTCCAGGTTCCCAGCTGTCAGCACAGAGCCCCACGAGGGGGTTGAACACACAAACTGCAAGATCATGACGCCGAAGTCAGATGCTCAACCAACTAAGCCACCAGCGTGCCCCAAACATTAATTCTTTAAAGTGTAATATGGCCTAAAATTTTTTTAAAAAGCTTAATGTAATTCAATGTTGAAGAAGACCGCCTTTATCAGTGAAGCTTTTGCTCCAGTATTTGCCTCTGCTTTTTCTGGTCAAATGACTCTCCATTATGCCTTCCCTCCCCAAAACAACCACTGATCCTCTTGGAAAATTCTGAAACTCTGAACTTTTCTACATAGGAGGCAGCTAACTCAGATCTTGGGAACCACATGAGATTTTTGGTTTGGTTTTATAACCTTCCCAAATCTTGCCCAATCTGATTGCATCATGTTTTCATTTCTTCCCAATGTTCAGAGCCCCACCAAAAAGATCCTGTCATTCCAATCACTTTGACCCTTGTAATCTGTTATGGACTGAATGTTTGTGTCCCCCTGAAATTTAAAATTAGTATATCAAAAACCTTAGTTCTAATTGTTTTATAAAATGTGGGTAATAAAGTACCTTTCTGTGAAGAAAACTTTTCAAATTATTGATTCTTTTCCTTGGTTTTAATCTTAAATGGAGAATTACTAGGCTTTCGGGTATGACGTTTATTATATATTACTAAATTTGTATTCAGAAAATTTCTACCAATTTGTACACATAAAACATTGAGATTGACATTTAAAAATCTTTGTTAATTTGCTATTTGAAGCAACTATTTCGCTATTTTTTAAATTTTAGTTTTCTGTAATTACATGTGATAAATGCTAATAAACATTTATTTTTCAGCATATTTTCTAAATGTACTTTACACTAGTCTCTCCATGTCTTCCCACAAAAAAACTTTCATAAAATTTAATTGTAATTACATTAAACTTACAAATGGGTTTAGAAATAACTGATAAATTTATTATAATATCCATTTATTCAAGTTCTCATTGAGCAGTTTATATTTGTATGCCTAAAAGAGTCTGCATATTTCTGTGTTTGCTCATGTGTGTGCATTGTATTTTTTTATTCATGATGCCATTCCACCCCAGTTTTATAAATAATTTAAGATATTTTACACAGTTTCAAAAAAGATGAAAAAAATATTTTAAAGTAGAACTTATCGAAGTTACAAGTTCCAGTCTAAAGAACCACATGTACAATGTGTCACATGTCTTTATGACACTCAATATTTCTTAATACGATGCAGTTCTTAAGAAGAACCACAGGTCTAAAATGGAATCACTTAGGTTAAGATCCCAAGTCAATAAACCAAGATTAATACCTAACCTAACTGCAATTTCAACCCCACAGAAATGTAATCTTTAACCAGTCAACATGGAAATTTCTTGGTCAGCCCTAGAAAATTTCCTGATAGACCCCTACCATTCCCCTTAGGAGGGTGACCTTGCCTAAAACAATGGATCCTTTGTTATTAATTTCCTTTTTTCCATGACCTCTCTACCTTTAAAAATCTTTTCTTTCCTGTAGCCATTTGGAGCGCTCCTCTACTTACTAGAAGGGATATGCCCAATTCATGAATTAATAAAGTCAACTTTACTCATTTGTTGTTGTTGAACACAGTACAGTAGAGTCAGTGAAGATTCATGCCTTAGATTATTCAGGAGAATTTTAAACCCACCCCTGTTGTGCATTGTTCTGTAATTTTTAGACAAATATTTGAATTCTCTAAGGCTTTTCCTCAATTATAACATGGGAATAATAAAAGTCATAAAACTGTTATTAAGGTATTATAAATCTTGCATGAAGATTAAATGAAATCAATAATGTAAAATGTTAGAGAAGGAACAATCAATAGAATTTAGCTATTAATATTATTATTGGTCTATTTCTCTAAATGTATCCCTTGTCTCTACATTTTTCTATTAGAACATGAACCTCCATCTCTGACTTTCAGATGCCACCACTTAATCCTACTTAATAATTACAAAACTTTTTACCCCTCAGAGTGAAGTGAAGCTTTTATTTCTTGGCTCAGTCAAGGGGCTATCCTTTGGATAAAACGAGTGTAATGAATTTTGGACATTTGCTGAAGACAGATTATAATTTATACTTTATACCTGAATATGCATAGAGGAAGTTATAAGGAACATGATTTATAACGTTCAGAAGATTAAAATATTTCAGTTTTCAGAGAAAACCGAAGTATTGTTAGGGTGGAAGCCAGACACTTTTTTGGGGGGGGGGGGGAGGGGAGGTGTCATAATGTGAAGACAGCATGTAATTTGACAAACAATATCCTCAACAACATCCGTTCATTCTGCAGCACAGCAACAAGTTTCTTAAAACTGCTTCCTAGAAATTCCATCCCTGTAGACCGATATGATGACAAAGGGAAAATCAATAAAAGTAATTCTAAAAGAACCACAAAACATGTGGTTCAAAAAAGTACTTAGTTCCTTGCTGATATGACTTAATTCAGAGTAGTCCTGTCTTCTTTTCCTTGTGGTTTCCAAAATTTTCCATTGAAGTTGTATCTACATTATTATTATATGTGTATTTTTTAAGTGCCAGTAAAACTAGAATGCATAAAGGGGATGTCCTTGCCCTTGAGAAATTCACAATCTGGTAGGGAAGTCGGATCTGTGAAGAGGTGATCCCGACACAATGCCTTAAAAGCTGTCAGTTATTAACACCATACGAGGCTCACAAAGGAGGGAACAGCTTTTGCCCTGTGGTGCAAATGGATAAGACTTCACAAAGGAGGTGACTACCGAGTTTCAGTCTCCAAAGATGAGTAAGAGTTTAACAGACAGAGAAAAAAGTAGGCTTCTTCACATATAGCGGCATTTTACTTAATCATCTGGAAAAAATTCCCATAGATTTTTCTTAGAACCTGTAAGCATTATATGAAGTTAGTGATATGACACAGATAGTAGATATAAAATTTGACTTGCACCTAGAAAATAGAGAAGCAAAATTAAGGTGCCATATAGCTTTGGTACAGGTAATCAAAACAAATCTATGAAGATATTTCATTTGAATATAACCTTTAGATGCTCAATATTAATCAATATTAAATTTTTTTGAAATATAATATCCATATAGAAACATGCATATATCCTAATAGGACTTGACAAATTTTCACTAACTAAACACATTCGTGTAATCAGCACTCAGATTAAGACACAGAATATTATCAGCATTTCTGAAATATATCCAGAATCCTTCTCATTACACCTTAAAATCACTATGCAATTCTTCAAGGGGACCATTATCCAGGCTTCTAGCACAGGTTGTTTTCACATTTATTATTTCATTTGACATGAAGGAAATCGAAGAAGATATATGTATTCTTGTGTGTGGCTTCTTACATTCAACATTTGGGTTTTGAAATTGATTTATATTATTAAGTAAGGCAGTGGATGGTTTATTCTCATCACTGTATTATACTTATTCTATAATTTATTCACCATTTCCACTCTCTATAGGAATTTATTAGTTTTAAATTTGGGGTTATTCTGAGTAGTGCTGTTAGAACATTTAGTACTTATTTCCTGGTTAACATATGTATGTGTGTTTGTTAGAAATACAGTTAGAAACGTATTGCTGCATCATGAGGTGTGCACATAGTCACATTCATTTAACTTTTTGCTTCAGGTTTAAGCTCCATTTGTGGAACTGGAAGTAATAAGAGTTTGGACAGACATGGCCAGAAGATCAGTATTGACCAACACTTCACTCTCCACCTCTGATTGTCTTACTAAATGAAGTAACTATTTCCCTATATTGGATTGTTTCCCAAGGAACTACTTAGCCTACACAAAATTAATCTGACTAATTCATTTTACAAATGTGGTATACAATATCAGATGGACCCAAACAGGATAAGCCAATTTCTCCTCTTCCAGTCTGCCACTACACCAAAAACTATTCTACTTATCCATCTACAATAAATATGAATCCAGACTATATTTCAGTGTGAGTTGGGAAATAAAATGCACAATATCAAAAGTAACATGATAATAGTTTGAACTTAAACAGAAAATGGAGCACCATATTGCTTTCTTGTAAAGTATAATGAAGCATTCTTTTAAAAATGAAGTGATTCATTTGTACATAGATCACAGACGTATTTGCACAAGGACATATTTCTGTAACTGAGTCCTGGAAAAGATTCAGCTTGTGCTTTTTTTAAAAAAGAGAAAAACTAAATGTTTAAAATAACCTCTACAGTCCTATGAAGTTTTATGTAGCCACATTGGTAAATAACCAGCAAGGTGGTATAAAAGACTAAATGAAAGGTAAGGGAAGGTTAGGGCCAAATAAAGCAGAAGGTGGGAAGATGGGTAAACTGGAAAAGTGACATAGAGTCTTAGAAAAATAGTGTGTCATTAGAATAAATAATTACTGTTCACCCACTACATTTGAGATTGTGTATTGGTAGATTTTACTAACAAATAAAAGCTACATCTGCTCACAAAAACTGCAAAATCAGTTGGGGAAAAAGCCATTTCAATAAATGGCTTGGACACAAAACAACGTGTGATGTGCTTTACATAAGAGGGACAAAGGGCACGTATGCACGATAGGTGACAAGTAAATGTGGGAACGTCCCGCAAAGTTGTTTACAACGACTTTGTAGGAAAATGTGTAAAACGCTGATGGAAACTATGTCATGAACAGCTGAAACTTAAAGTTGAATGGGTGAGAAGTTTATCATTAGTCCACAGGACAAGAAATCCTCCTAGTTTAGACTAAGGAGAATGTTGTGAGATTTAAAAATATTTCTAAGTGTAAATCTGAAATTCAGTCTTCAAGCTTAACCCTCCCTCCTGGGTTAAGTACACTGAAAAGGGTAGAGTATACTGAAAACCTGAGGCCTGTGGAGGAGAAACTGAGGCAAGTGTCACATTGACCATAAAATAATCAGAAGAAAATGGACAAACCGATAAATTATCCGTGGCTTTTATGTTTTTTTTTTTTAAAGTATATGAAGTCAATATTTCTAGAACAGTTGTTTTCAAGGTAAATTGATTAGAGGCTGAACAGGAAGATGATGATGATATGAAAGCAGCAGGAATTATATGTCATGGTAATGAAGTAAGAAAATGATTTTTATGATCACCAATTATTACATTAATGAGGAAATTAATCAAATACGGGAAACATAATTGGAAAACTGATGAGGGAATCTGATTGACTGTATTACATGGGTAATAAGTTAAGACACAGAATAGGAGGTTTTTATATGTTTAGTATTAGAATTTTATCCGAATGTCTGCCTTCAGGAAGATAAGACAAAAAAATGACAGTTGCCATGAACTGAATGGTGATTTTCTGGATAATTTAAAGGTGGATGACTGGTGGCCTAAAATATACTGATAAATGCCACTTTCTTTTATGTTACATAAAATGTTGACTTTTTTATTGTGTTCTAATCAACTTCATCAGAATATAAGTTCTTTGAAAGAAGGGATGGTGAATTACAATGTCTAGGGTCTGGCACAATAGGATCAAAATGTGATCATCTTGCAAGAAAGATAACTCCACTGAAGATGACTTAAGTGAAATTTTGTCATAAGGCCTTGAGGGCATCTCAAAGAATCAAAGGGAAAGAACAAACATTTAGTAATATTTTGCATTTTAGTAATATGCTAGAACCAGGGTCAGGCAAAATTTGAATGTTCTTCCTGTATGTTAACACTGTGTATCTAAGTTTAATCTGAACCCTTTCCTCCTTCTTGGCAGAAGAGTTTTCTTGATCTCTCTAGTCCTTCTGGTGAAATGGACTGCTACTGAGTGCCCCTTAGTGTCCATGTTACAGGACCATTCAGTCTGGGAGAGACCAAGTACACCGTTTGCAACACCAATTTGAATTTCCCGGAAGGGACAACTGTATGAATAAATTTGATACAGGTGTCCAATCCTGGACTGAGCAACTGTAGCCAGGGGCACGGCAACAGATGGTTCCAGCATGGTGCCTGCCCAAAGAACAAACATTTATAAAGGAAGGAACAATTGTTCTGAAATACCTTACAGTGGATGTTCTCATTGTGGATGTGTTAAATGAATAAAAAGAAAGTCACATTCAGTTCTCCTCTAGTGATTCATGTATTCCATCCGGCCAGACATTTTTAGTATCCAAGCTGTTTTAAGAACAACATAATTAATAAAAGAGCCAAAGTTATTTAGGATTAAAGGAGACTACTAGAATTTTCTTTTATTCTCAAACCGTACTATTTGACTAGAAGAATTAGATCCTTATGTGTTCAAATCGCACCTCTTCCACTTGTTAATTTTGCATGTTTCAGATGCGATTTTTTTCCTCAATAAGACACATTTCCACATCTATAAAATGGGAATAATAATTAATAATAAGTATTTTACAGTGTTATTGTATATATGAAAGGAGATATTTCCTGAAAAGTGCTTCACATTGGTCTTAGCAAACAAGCTTTCAATACTGTACTATTCTTAAAACTTTTATTCTTTTTATTAGACAATTGTATTAGTTTTCTATTAGTGCTGTAACAAATTACCACAAACTTAGTGGCTTCAAAACAACACAAATTCATTATCGTGCAGGAGGTCAGAACTCTGAAACAGGTTTCACTGAGTTCAAATGGAACTTTCAGGAAAGCCGCAGTACTTCGGGGGGGAAGAATCTGTTTCCTTAAATTTCCCAGCTTCTAGAAGCCAGTCACCTGCATTCCTTGACTCATGACCCCTTCCTCCACCATTAAGACCAGCAGTGTAGCATTACCAACCTCCCTTCCTGACCCAGACACTCCTGTCTTCCTTTTATAAGAAACCTCTTGATTAAATTGGGTCCACCTGGATAACCCCAAGATAATCAACCATCTAAGATTCTTCTTCACTTTTCCTGGGTAAATTAGCATATTCACAAGGATTAAGATGCAGACACATTTGGGGAGCTATTATTTTGCCCACAACAACAATAATGTTCTTTCTTGATAGCAAGGGTGTATTTTATAAAACTTACTCTTTGAAGATGTAAATTGGTTCCAAATAAATTTTTGGTCTAGAAATTTATTTCCTAACTAAAGAGACTATAGTAACTGCTGAAAAAATACCAATAAAGTCAGATCTATGGAATAAGAAGAATAGAATTATTGATACTGGCATTAAATTATTATGAAAATATTTCTCATACATATATTCATGAGTATTTTTTGATATTATATTAACATATACAAAAGAAGTTATAGGTAGGTATATACCATGTTGCTGAAAATATTATTCCAAACAAGGTACTTCTCAGTTACAAGTTGTTCTTTATAATCTACTGATGTATGTAATTTTATTATCAATGACCTATATGCTTAAAGCAGATCAAAATATTTGATCATATATAAACAATAAAAATGTATTCTAGACATATTGTGAACACATATTTTTAATTTTATTTAATTCTGGTAATTGTCTAGAGGATGGGAACAAATCTCCAGCTTCCAGTAATGTTTTTCTTTTCTATCATTGGACATCACATGTAAAGCAATTTTGCTCTTGAGCAAAGAGAACAGAAACTCTTTGGCTGACTCTTTATAGCTGAGACAATCCTATCTAATCACTGTTAAATGCAAAGCAAAATTCAAAAACAAGATTCTTATTTAAATTGACTAATAAAAACAAAGCACATAGTTCTAAATTGAATTGTTAGTTTGCTCTTTTTTTTTTTTCCACTGTTTGTTTTATAAGCTGATTCTAAATGTTCATTCAGACTTTGGACAAATCATTAATTATTACCCAGAGGATGCCTCCTGTTGCAACACAAGTGTCCAGAAGTTAGTCTCTATTGGGCCTCTCAGGTGAGCCAAATTCTGACTGGCTTTAAAGTTTAAGCTTCAAGCTAGTTTGATTTGATTTAATCTTGGATTATTTGAAAGATCATTGATTTTTCTGACTGTGTGACTTTTGTTTTGTTTCCAAGTTTGACAGTGCTTTGAGATGGCTTTTCCTCCAAAAGCACTCCATAAAATAAAGTTGTGGTAAAAAAAAAAAAAAAAAAAAAAAAAAAAAAAGCCTTGCTTTAAGGTTACCTGGTGATATCCCCACATGACATTTGCTTTAAAAGTATTCTGTGAGAAATAAACAGCCTTGCCAAAAGGAAAATAGCTCTTGAAAAAGGGAAAAAACCCTGCTACTGAAGATAAGCAAAAAGGATAATGAATGTTATAATCTCCAAAAATTACGGCTCCATTTATCAAACTTTATATGTCAGATGAAGGGATAGTAGATTAAAAGACCCTACTTGTTTATATGCACCAAGAGGCCAAATTAGGTCCCCACTTTCTTGTGCTAAAACCTGATTAAGCTGTTCTGAACATACTCCTTTCTGAAGGTTAGAGAGGCAAATAAATAGTGGGTGAAAGGGTTATGTCTGATGACCTGACAATTGAAATGAATGAATATACAAACACATCATTTATTAAATCAACTGATATAAAACATGAGAGCCCATTTCGATTAAGAGGCTAAAGAACAGATTTAACTAAGGATTTAATTTCTGAGTAGGCAACTTGATCATCTAATTAACAAAAGATTATAAATCATGCTTTATTAATAATTCAATTCAATCACAACTTTTGTCAGATACAGTGCTAGGCCCTGGGAATAAACTTGTAAAGGAGATGAAGGGGGTCCTTTTTCCCATGAACCATAAAATTCACTGGAGAGAATGAACAATAAACAATTAATATCAAATATACTGAGTATGAAAGCAGTAGAAAGAGATGCTATGGGACCATATGGCAAAACAGTCTAACCCATTGTTCTTACTGCACTGCCATGTAAATTCTTTAGTGGGATCTCCCACCATCCTGAGGGTACCAAGTAGAATGGTAAATACTTCCTTTCTCCTTCCATTTGTTTCTACATTTCTTTAATTTAACCTCCTTCTCTTACATAAATATCTATATAAAGTATGAGCTCACCTTTCTCTGCTCAGAATGGGCAATAGCAGTCAACACAAACACACACCTTGCCTTCATAGGGTTTAAAATAAACAAGGTTATACAAATATTGAAGAAACAAATAAATGAATGCTTGTTAATTGCTATTGATAAGTTTTTTAAATGAGAAGTACAAATTGCTGTGAGAGAGAAAACTACTTAGTCTGGGTTGATATCTGAGAAATTGTTTTGAGGAGTTGATACTTAAATTGAGATTTTTAAGAATAGGAAAAGAACAGAAAGAAAACGGGGTGCGTGGGTGGCTCAGTCGGTTGAGCTGACTCTGGTTTCAGCTCAGGTCATGATCTTACAGTTTTGTGAGTTCTAGCCCCATGTCGGGCTCTGCACTGCCAGTGTGGAGAGACTGCTTAAAATTCTCTCTCTCTCTCTCTCTCTCCCTCTCTCTCTGCCCCTCTTCCACTCACGCTGTCTTTGTCTCTCTCAAAATAAATAAATAAACTAAAAAAAAAAAAAAAAAGAATAGGGAGAAATATTTTCCAGGCAGGCAGAAGAACAGGAAATGTGAAGTCCTCACCATACGAAGGAGTTGAAGGATTAAGAAGCCTGTTGTAAAGAAGAATTTGGATCAAAAAGAGAGTAGGGAGGTGCTTCAGGGATACATGAACATTTAACAGATGAGAACACTAAGTACTAAAGAGCCAATTTAATACAACATTTCATCATGTGGTAATAAATGATAAGGCTAGAGAGTATAGAAGCTGGAGGTGACAGGAATAAAATAATGCTTCAGAAGGCTGATCTGGTGACAGGAAACAAGAAAATATTAAGGTTTTGTTTTTTTTTTGTGCCTGTGTACATAGCATTTACAGGCTTTTACAGGTTTCCTGAATGTAAAATAATATAAAAATGCTATATATGTTTGTAGACTTCTATGTGATCCAGAGTGTTTTCAGTCTTCACATATTTTTATAGAGTCCAGTTTGTCTAGACAGTGCCTCAAAGGAGCGTATAGCATTGGTGGAAATATCAAGGATCAATATCTGTTGATCCCGGAATGAAAGGTAGGGATATCGAATTGTGTTGGTTTATCACAGGCTGATAGCTGAAATAAATCATGTTACCCAAATGTAAGAAATGTGTGTGTGTGCATGTGTGTGTGTGTGTGTGTGTGTGTGTGTGTGTGTGTATCAACTCCTCCAGAGCACCTCAAGGGAAGGAATTATGCTTCATTTATTTTTGTCACTTCTTAAAAATAACTGATATATTGGCCAATAGAACAGAATAGAAAGTCCAGAAATAAACCCAAGTATATGGAGTCGACTATTTTTTTTAATCATAATAGGGATCTTCTCTTCTTCTTTTTTTTTTTTAATTCTCTTTAATCTTTACTTATTTTTGAGAGAGACACAGAGTGTGAGCAAGGGAGGAGCAGAGAGAGAGGGAGATACAGAATCTGAAGCAGGCTCCAGGCTCTGAGCTGTCAGCACAGAGCACGACGCAGGGCTCCAACTCACAAACCGTGATATCATGACCTGAGCCGAAGTCGGACGCTCAACCGACTGAGCCACCCAGGTGCCCCAAGAGTCAACTAATCTTTGACAAGGGTGCCAAGAATTTATAATGGGGAAAGGGTAGTTTCTTCAATAAATGGTGTTGGAAAACTGGATGTCAACATACCAAAGAATGAAATTGGTCCCTGTTTTCACATCATCAATTCAAAATGGACTAAAGACTTAAATGTAAGACCTACAGCCACAAAAATCCTAAAAGAAAGCACAGGGAAAAATTTTATTGATACTCATCTTTGCAATGATGTATTGGATATACACCGGAAGCACAGGCAACAAAAGCAAAAATAACAAAGGGGATCACATCAAACTAAAAAGCTTCTTCACAGCAAAGGAAACAAACAACAAAATGAAAAGATAACCTTGGGAGAAAAAATTGTAAGGTATATATTTGATAATGCATTAGTACTCAAGATATTCACCGAACTCCTACATGTCAGTAGCAAAATCAAATATGAAAGTGGAAGTGAATTTTTTGCTTTGACAAGCATTTTTAAATGTTACAGAATAATAATTTTCTCCATTGATTATTAAGATTACTTTGCATAGTTTCAACTTGCATGACAATTTTTAGGGTCCTGGACTACTATGCAAAGCAAAAAAACATGCCCATATATACAATCAATCCATTATTTTCCATTTTCATTTTTGCACCCTAATCTAAGCCATCATCATCTCTCATGTGGACAAATAGTGATCTCTCCGCATTTTCTTCTCCTCTCTAGGTCCCAACCAATCCTCCCTGGGTAGTCAGATGGACCTGTGACAAAAATAAAACAGTTTATACCAAATTTATAAAACTATCCCTCTCCCCTTAAAAATTCCCTTCATTTAACAGGGTCAATAGGCTCCCCACAGACTTGGCATAATACAAACTTCTTCCCACATTCCTCATCACCACCAACAGTGGTCAAAGGGTACATACACACTAGGGCAAGACCACTTCTCCTAGCATCTGCATCCAAAAACAATCCCAAATACTGAGACTAAAACTATGCATCCTCAGGATTTCCCCTCCATTGACATAAACCAAGAGAGACTCCCAGACTTTCAGTGTAATCTAACACTTAATGGCCTTGCCACATTTATCTGCCTTGATTTCACTAGGACTTAATTTTTAATCAGTCCACAACTTCCAAGCCTCTTACATTCTCATCCTTTCCTTTCACTCCTTCACTATCACTCTTGAAAACCTTCCTTTATGTTCTCTGGAGACAAATCTTCTAGATCCTTAGTCTTTTCTCAGAAGCCTTCATCTTCTTGCTCTCCTAGAAGACACTACCTGCAGCCTTCTCAATTGATGGTGGTTTTTTTGGTTTGTTTGTTTTGTTTGCTTGTTTGTTTGTTTCCTAAGCTCCTCACAGCCTCATTCTCTTTACTCCTTGATTCCATTTCCAGACTATTATCCCATCATTTCTCTCTAAAAATTAGCTTGGAATCCATGTTGTCTGCGTCTCTCAGTTGCTATGTTTCATTCTTGTCTACTACCAATCCCTTAATGGACTCTCCATTTTTTATTTTTAACCTTTGGCTGATGAGCTCTTCAACCTTTTAACCATTTAACCTTTTAACCTATTTTAACCTTTTAACCATTTTTACCTTTGGCTGATGAGCTCTTCAACACAATTCTGGTGACCTTCTTCAGTGATCTGACACATGGACTTTCAGTTTCTCGAATTTCTCTCCTATTGATCTCATCCTTCACCCTACCTGAGTCACTCTCCAAAGTATATGCTTGGGGTGCCTGGGTGGTTCAGTCAGTTAAGCATCTTACTCTTGATTTCTACTCAGATCATGATCTCATGGTCAGTGGGATTGAGCTCCATGTCAGGCTCCAAGTTGACAGTGTGGAGCCTGCTTAGGATTCTCTCTCTCTCTCTCTCTCTCTTTCTCTCTCTCTGCCCCTCCCCTGCTCCTGTGCACTCACTTTCTCTGTCTCTCTCAAAAATAGATAATAAACATTAAAAATATTTTAGTTTTTTTTAAAAAAAGAGGGATATACTAGAATTTGTTATTATCTAAAACATCAAGTCCTTCATTATCTTGAAGGATACTTGATGTATCCCATCCTCTGCTCATTTCATTTAATATTTTAACAATCTTTTCAACCTTACTGAAACTTTTCACTTCCTTCATTCTCTTCATGTTCTTTCTTTTCTGCTTACAGATTATGTCCCATAATCAATCATTAGAATGATTGATTTCAGATATATTTTACCTTTCAGATATATTTTACATTTTTACTCCTCCCTTGTTTTTTGTACAGTCTTTGAAAAATCACAGCCAATTAAATCCATCTTTCCACTAATTCCATGTTTGTACCAATGAAGCTGAATTATATAGATAAAAACATATGACCATTCTGACTGGTGTCACTTTATAGTCATGATTATAAACATCAAATAGATTCTCAAAGCTGCTCATAGTCATACCTTAATTCATTCCCCTAATTTCCTAAGTGTTAATTTCATTCCTTTCATCTTAAGCTTCAAATACATTTTCCCTAGACTGATTCTTATTAGTGACCTTGATTCTCTGTGAAAACTGCAGGCAACTTAGCACAATTTCCCTGAAACTCCCACTATCGTATCTACCCATGTACCAGGATCTGTACCATATTATCTACCATGTCCCATGTTATTATTTTGAAATCCAATCAGGCTCTCAGCATTGGCACTGAATTTCATCTCTTCCCTCTACTCTAAAACATTGTGCTAAAAATTGGTGCTTCTTTTCTAATATCACAGTTTTCCTGTCTATTAGAACTCATACAAACGTGTTATTAGTTCTCCCATCTTTATAAAAGGAGACAAACAAAACAAACACAAACCAAAATTTTCCCCTGATCCATATTTTCCCATCTGCTACCTTCTCATTTATTTTTTGTATGCCTTTGCCGCAAAACTCCTTGCAAATATTATACTTACTCAATGTGCTATTTCAAATGCCTCTCCTCCCATTATTGAAAACACATTCCAATCAGACTTTCACTCCAACTACTTAACTTCACTGAGATAGTTTTTGTCATGGGCACTAAGGTCCTCCATGCTACTAAACCTTATGGTCTGTTTCCAATCCCCAATTTGCTTAATCTTTCAGCCTGCTTTTTATATCCTTGGGGATACATTTTCTTCAAATTTCTTCTATGATCCTACTTCCTTTTGGTTTTCTTCTTACTCCACTGGTCATTCCTTTCAATTTCCTTTGCTGCCCTCCTCTCCTTTATTCCAGAGTGCCCAGGATCTTCTTTTCTTCTCTGTAATCACTCCCTTAGAGATGTATTTCATTCTTTGTACAACTTTCAATACCATCTGTATGCCATCAGGCCTCAGATTTATGTATCTACAACAAAAGCAATCACCTGATTTTATATATCCACCTGCTTGTTTAACATTTGTCTAAGATATTAGTGGATATCTCATTAACATTTCCCCATGACGCTTGATAAATATCTCAAAATTAACATGCCCAAACCTGAACTTCTGATCTTGCACATACTGCCAAATCTTCTTTACACAGTCTAATGCACCTATGTTAATGGAAACTATATTTTTCAGTTTTCTGTCTAAGATTCTAAATGTCTTCCTTTCTTTCATACTCTACATCTAATTCATACAAAATACTACTGAGTCAATTTTCAAGTTCCATTAAAATTTGGACTCCTCCTAACTTCTTTCACTGAAATCAGATTCTCAGGTGGATTGCTACGACTTCCTAACTGTTCTCCCTGCTTCACCTGCTCTCTTTCCAAGCAGTCAGTGTAACCTTTTAAAAATGTAAAGCAAATCATACTACTTCTCTCTTCTAACCTTGCTAATAGATCTCCATGTCAATCAAAGTAAAAGCCTAAGCCTTTCTAATTGCTTACAAAGCTCTACAAGATCTGCTCCTCCTCTTTCTTTCTTCTCTCATCACATTCGGAGCTCTTACTTTGTTACTGCCCCCTCCCACTCTACTCCAGAACAGGTTTCTTGGCTTGTCCCAGAACACAACACATATCCTCTCAATTGAACGCTTTTGCACTGGCCAGAATGTCCCCACCACCCCCACTCCAATACCCATCTGGCTCTCTTCCAACCCAGTTTTGTCTTTATTCAGATCTCATGGTCTCAATGAGGCCTATCCTAAACACTCTATTTACAATTTTACTCTCTTTCCTTACTAGCATTTTTAACTCTTCACATAACTTAAGCACAGTGAGTGACCCATAGTAAATGTTCAATAAATATTTTTAATGAAAGAATTAAAACCATTCAAAAGTTTCCCTAAAATCAGAGTAAAATCAAATGCCTTATCGTGTTCTTAAAGCATCTGTCTAGATTTCTAAACTCAACTCACACTCAATCTTCCTAACTAACTTGGTTTCAGTCACTCTATCTTCAGTTCCTTGAACACACCCAATTTTTTTCACCTCAGAACCTTTGTACCAGCTATACCTTTTCCCAGATCATAATCTTCTTGACATATTTCATAGTAAGCACCCCATTTTTCTGATGCCAGCTTAAGTGTCATATTTTCAATTGTTTTTCCTGGCTATCCTATCTTAATATTAAAGGCCCATGTTATTCTACATCATGATGTCATATTCTCCATTTACTTTTGGTTCATTTGAAAAAAAAATCCATTGTTTCTCCTCTCTAAAAGAATGGAAATTCAGTTATATGAACACATGGTCTCCTTGTTTAAAGATGAAGGTCCCCACTGAGCACAGTTTTTAGCAAATCATATGGCCTCAATAAATGTCAGTCTTTAGGTTATAAAAACACAAACAAAAGAGAACATTTTGGGAAAGCAGCCATGGTATGACCTCTCATGGTTGCCCCTCCCAGTCTTGCCCAATAAGAGCCTTGTGCCTGGAACACTTCCTTACCAACGCACAAAAAGCCCTTATTGCCTGTGAAGAGCTTGTCTCCATGTGTGGAAATATCTTCCCCTATTTCAGACTCAATGCATACTCTTTTATTCTGCTTAAGCGTATGCAGCATATGACATATGGCCAATTCCCCTACCATATCTCAACCCTGTGGCAAGAGGATAGGGTCCTTCTACTAGAGCACTAGAAGGATGTGTATAGGCCAATTATCTTGCATCAGCTGTTGGGAAGGTATCACTGGCCATAGAAGACTGTTGCCCTCTACTGAAGCTAATCTTGCTCTGTCTTTTCTCTATGTGTTTGAGTTGTGTTTTCTTGGTGACTCAGATACCAAGATACAGTAGGCAAAAGTGTTTCAACTTCTACTCCTGAGGGTTGGCCTAGTGATGATCTTTGCTATTCTTCATGTAGATGGTGTTCCACCCTGGTGTTGGTAACCAGTACATGTTGTGTCTGCTGGACAGAACAGAAGGCAAAGTGTGACTCATCAGTTAATGACAATAGTTTACAGGCAGTGCAGAATAGAGTTTAAGGGTGCAGCTATGCTATCAGAATGTTTGGTTTCTGTTCTAGTTCTGCCATGTGGTTATTGTAAAGTAACCATGCATCTGAGTGTCCTAGGGCAGTCTCTGATTATGCTTGCTGAACTTATTTTTTTACTTTCACTTCAAAAGTGTCCTGAATTGGAAGGAAAATAATTGTCTCTCCACCCCAAAGTAAGCATTTCTGCTTGGGACATACCTTTCTTGTCCCAGTTTCTTCACTTGTGAAATAAGAATAAAAATGATACATAGCTGATACTATACACACACTTTATGAAAGTCATAGAGCTCAGACTAATCAATACATTATTGACAAATATATTACTGAAAAATTTTGCCATAAAAATTCCCTTCATCAGCCCATATTTATACTATTTAAATATATTATACATATTTAAATTTGTAGAAATATAGAAATTTAGATAACAAAGCTTCATCTGACAAGACAAATTAAGTGCCTAATCATTTCTTTTAAAAAAGGACAAAACACATTGTTCATTTACAGTGGAGTTTCAACAGCATACTTCCCAGTGACTACCTACTTCCTTATGCATAGAGACACCAAGAAGTAAACTATTAAAGCATTCCCAATAACATTATTAATCAGAATGGGTAAAGGTTTTTCTCTGAATACATAGTATATGTCAGTAGAAAAAAAATCAGTTCATATCTACAAAAATTCATTTAGATGTCCATTGTAGGAAATGTATTTGTTGTATAACCTTATTTATTTTATTCTTTTTATTACTCAAAAATTCCTTCCTTATTGGAACTTGTTTTCTCACCATTTCAATTCTAATTTAATTTTTAATTTTTATTTTTGAATGAAATTACAAGATCTCTTTTACTTAGTATATTTGTTTAAATTACATAATTGGAATTATTAACATACATCAAAATATAGAAAGAAAATGTTGCTGTTCATTCAATAGCGAAGGCTACAAGCTAAAAATTCTTAACATCTAAAATAGAACACAATTAATTTTAATAAGCTAAAGTGCAACAGTAAGGCAAAAAGACAAGATATGTGATAAGCAGCTGTGGGACTGAAAGGTCATCACTAAACATGATTCTCATTTACCCTTTTACTTTTAGTGTCAGGATCTTGTTCTGGCAACATAAACCCCTGAGATTTCTCAAGCCGTCCCTCTATATTGAGCAACCTTGCTAATTTAAAAGCCTTAGTGATTATGCTCTGTTATGATATTAATGGAAAGGTCAATGAATTCATGAAAATATCTCTCTTTTTTTGCTTTTATGACATTCTGAACCTTTTCTGCTTTTACAATTTTCAACAAGAAACTGATGATCTGGATCCTTTTGCATAATAAATTAACATAAGCAGTCACCGTTTGTGATAATATCACTTTCCCTGTCATATACTGAATGCACAGAATGATGATCTCTGAATTGTTTGATACCTTCTCTTGTTTTTAATAAAAACAGGATCTTTCATGGGGAAAGAAGAAAGAGAGAAAGCATTTTTAATAAGACAAGCTACAATTTAGAAGATGAAAAGGTTAAAAATTACCTTCAAAATCTCATACTAAGTGCTGACATAGTGACTGCTAATACCTTTCTAGAATGCTTTTAAACAGTGTTTTACATTGAAATTGTCTCTGTATGGTGTCTGAAGGAAAATAGCAGAAGCAAAGACTAGAGAGCTTAAGGTAATAGAGTAAAGGAATAGCAATATTGCATAAGATGAAACAGAAAATAATAACATGAAATACCCTTTCTGGCATAGATCCAATTCTGTAAGCCACAATAACACTTATATTTTCCCATCTACCACACTCATATATTAAAAGAAGGATTTTAATATCTTTCCTCATTATATGACAAGAGAAATTTCTTTCACGTTGAGCCAGGACAATCTTTCTTTTAGAGATGAATCATATAAAAACAGTTTGTAGATATAAAAGCAGACTAAGTTGTATTCTAGCAGGGTTCAAATATCTAAGGGCAAGTTCTGGCTAAGCACTTTTGGTGGCCAATGTTTATAGAGTCTAAGACCCATTAGACACATATTACCATTTAATCAGCAAATGGTTACTAGGTATAATTTACCATGTTTTATAATATGCTAACTCCACAACTCTGGACACAGGTAATCATATCAGGGTTTATAACCTGAATTCACACTGTGTGAGTGCTCAGAAATCACTACAGCAGCCTGGTGGTGATCAGATCGAAAGGGTAGATCAGAATCAATAGAAAATCAACTTTGAAAAAGCCCAACACAATCAGGCCTCAGATTGGTTCCACATATTTAGTTCGAAAACCTATGAACACAAGCTTAGTACACACACACACACACACACAACCACACATATACATACAAGCACACACACGCACAAACACACAGACCCAGAATAAAGCACCATGAGTGAGAGAAAAAGTCCCTGAGAAAATAAGGAGATCAGAAGCCTACTTAAGATTCTGAGAGAAGTCACAAATATATTAAAAAGAATGAAAAAGGAAATAGAAATAAATGTAGAATTTTTTTAATGATAGGAAATGATTTTCAACTTTTTGATAATAATTAAAACCTTTATAAAAAGATTAATTCCAAGAACAAAGTAATTGTAATTAAAACTGAGCTGGACAGATGTATAAAATCTCTCACTAGATTTTATTAAAGAAATTGAAAAGATAAGCTACAAAGGGCCAAACAATATTTGTAACACACATATCTAGTATGAAATCAGTATTTAAACTACATAAATTCTATAAGTAAAATGAAAGAAATGTAAAATTAGATAAAAATGTAAAAAACATAAATCAAAAACATGATTAAAATTATCAAAACCATGAGGACATCAGGAAACAGGAAATCTAAATTATTTATGGTTATAATTTCATAAGTTACATGTGTCACATGTATTTAAATTTACATTGATAATCAAGGAAATGCAAAAGAAATCCACACTGAGAAATTTATACATGCAAGTCTAGAAAACATAGGAGGCTGACAATGTCAAGTGTTGGTGAAAGAAGAAGCAATGGAAACAACCTCAAAGGACTGTTTGCTGTACCACTTGGTGCAATCATTTTAAAACAATTGGATTGGTGTTATTTAATATATATATACTCTGTACTATATATACATACATATATATGTGTGTATATATATGTATATATATATATCCATTTTCACCCATATTTATATAACCTACAGAAAATCTTGCACGTGTATCCTAGGAATAGGGATTAAAAAATTGAAATAACTCAATATCCATGAAAATAATGAATAAATAAATTACAAAACATTAACTTATCATACAAAATATTATTCTACAAATACAGTTGAGAATAATGATAAAATGAGCTTCTCTCAGTTATATGCAACATCAGTTGATAGATACCATAATTATAAGCTTGAGGGAAAAAAGAAAGTTTTCAAGAAAACATAGGATTTGAGTGCATTTATGTAAATTTTTAAAAGTTAAAATGATACAATATATTATTTCAGGAAACAAACATATACAGCAAGGTTATAAAGAAAAATAAGGGGATACTATATGAACAGTTTGAAAGGAAGGTTTCCTGTGAGAAGGAAGAGGATAGAATGGGCTGGAAGAAAACTTAAAGAGAATATAGCATTTGTTTGTCTTTTTAATGGGGCATGGGGTCAATACATGGGTATGTCTTACATCTTTTTATTATACAACTAAAATGTTTTTTGAAATATTATATATCTGCTAAAAACAATGAAAACTATGCTGAATATTATTTATTTTTAGCTTAAATTAAAAAGAATAAGTTATTAATTTTTTGTTAAAGCACATGATTTTTTTTTAGTAGGCTCTATTCCGAGCATGGAGCCCCACATAGGGCTTGACTTCGAGACCTTGGGCTAAGACCTGAGCTGAGATCGAACACTTAACTTACTGACCCACCCAGGTGTCCCAAGCACATGATCTTCTAATGCAAGTTCACATGTAGTCTAATTTTGTTAGATACACACAGGCAATGTATCTAAATACATGTTACTTTGTAGAGTTGTAAAATTAAAAAGTAATAGTTTGTAGATTTGATTCAATTATGATGACAATTATTCAATTATGAGTTTTTCATAACAAAATGCACTTAACATCATTTATTAATTAATTTTTAAATACTATTGATTTGTTCATTTTACTTTTTTTCTGGTACATTCATTTTACTTAAATTTTGTTTAGTTCTTATTTATTTACTTTTTAGAAGGGGGTGGGGGAAAGACAATGCACGGGGGAGGGACAGAGAGGACAGAGGATCCAAAGCTGGATGTCTCCTGACAGCAGAGAGCCCAATATTGGGCTTGAACTCATGAATCATAAGATCATGACCTGAGCCAAAGTTGGAAGCTTAACTGACTGAGCTACCCAGGCACCCTCTGATACATTCATTTTAAAAAAAGGAACACTAAATGTTTTGTTCAATTTTCAAAAACCTTTTAATTTTTTTATTTTTAAAATTAAAAAAAATAATTTCAGTTAATTAACATACAGTATTATTGCAGACCTTTGAATTCTATTTTGGAAAAGGAAAAGTATGATCATTAAAAATGAGTGGAAAATCATCTCATTACTTCATGGAGTTTTTTAGGTTTAGACTCATATATCAATTAAACATATGTAAAAGGAACTCATAAGAAATTTTTCCCATTATCTACAATTTCAATTATTTCATATCTAAGCAAAGAACAAGATTTGAATTACATATAACTACTGTAACACAAAAGTGATTTTGCATAAAGAGATAGTTATCTATTATTTTAAATTCGATCTGATTCTCTTGCATAACTTTAACTAAAAATTATACAGAAATGGGGCAAATGTAATGGGAGGCAAGGTATATGGAAAATGTTTTTGGTTTCTTTCAGGTCAACTTGAATTTCAAGGGGAGAATATTTTTAACTTCCAATCATGTCTAAGTTATATCTTAAAAGACAGAACATTTGAAGAGCAATGTCATAATTGTGTTATAAGTTAATAAAAGTCTCAAAGTTGCCAACATGATATTCAAGATTTTCTGAGTTTATGATAAATACTAAATTTTATGTCTGATACCCTCCTTCTTCATTTTATTTCATCTGCCAAATCTTTAAACACAAAAATCAAAATGAGTTACTATCTACTACTGATGCAAACGTTTATAACAAATAAATAGAGAATATTAGTACTGGCAGTTTACCTAATGAGATGCTGCTTCAAATGTGCAAGCTCGGCAAATGGCTTGTAAAGTGTCCCTGGAAATTAAAAGTAACAACATTTTGTGAAAAGTTGCAGCAACCAGAGACTGAAAATGTCTTCACTCAATTCAAATTCCTAAACCTTTTCCTGTTTGACAAGATGATATAAGTGTATAGGCCAAAAATAGGCACAAATTATGCTATAACATCTGATACTTTTCAAGAGAAAATTTGGGAGAACGATAAAGTGGAATACTGTTTATAATGCGACTCTGAGGCTGCTGTGTAAATTGCTAAGATTTATTTTTACAAAATCTTCCAATTCCATCTTTAATTTATATCTTTCTAAATCTGCTCCGGTAGTGAAACAAACGTGGCGGGCTTCGTTTTGATTCTACAGTAAAGTATATAGGGACTATGATAAAAATATAAAGATCAGCCTATGTTACTTCTTTCAGATTAGCCTATGTTACTTTACATTAATCAGTTTATTCTGTAAGAAAAGGGAGGATTTTTCCCTAACCCCATCCTGACAATTACATTTTTAAATGATTTAAGGACTCTCAGAGATAAAAAATTATCATGAAGAAAGTATGATTATCAATGACTTGAATATGTAAAGATGCTGAGAGTGACTCTTTTGGGTAGTTAAGCCAACATCTGTATTAGTTTGATGCAAACTGTCCACTCCTATCCTTGCCTCCATTTTGATAAGTTTATTTCCTTCATTTTTAGAACAAATAAAGAAGCCAATAGTTTAGCCAATAGTTATTACAGAGGATTGCAACTTACTAAGTAGTCTTATAGTCAGAAATGTGTGGTGTTTTGCTGAGACCAAAATAATGGAAACCATTTCTATTCACTTAATACATTAGCTAAATTATAAGAGGTTTCTTAAAATGAATATCAGGGGAAATGTGAGATCACATGTCTGAGTTTAGGCTATAGACAGTAATAAAAGAAAGATTTTTTTTAAAGTTACAGAATCAATTTTAGAAATCATAAACCACATATCAGCATTTAACCAATTATATAAACTACCTAGTGGTTCAAATATTTGGAGCTTTAGGTCAAGAGTGATTATTTACATTAATTTTGTATATCACATTATTATCACCTCTCTCAGCATTCATTTCATTAGATATGAAAAGATGCCTTTCTTTTTTTTTTTTCTATTATTGTTTTGCAGGTCATAAGGATAGAGATTTCTTTTTAACGTTTAAGTTTTTAGAAACTTCAATTTCAGTTTTAATATATAGTTTTATATTTCCTCTTAGAATTTTATTTCCTGCAGGAATGTTATGTGTTCCTTCCAACAGAACAGTTTCTGCTTATTCAACCATTTGACCATGGTTCCAGTAGATTTCAAGACTTTGCAGACCTTTATATGACTATTAAAACTGGAGGCTTGAATAAATCTACTTACTAAAGATTTTACAACTTCTTCACAAATGTAATAAAGTTTAAAAAAAATCTAATTTCAGAGTATTTTTCTTTGTTTTTTTAAAGTTCTTTTTGTATGATTAGTTACTAATGTGAGTATTTTTCCTATAAATTATGCAATATTTTTTAAAGTGTGTAAATATATTCTCATAAAACCTTAAACAATATAGAAATATATTACATAAAAATTGAATGTTTTTCTAACTTATTTTTCCTTACCCCAGCACTCACTATCATGTCTTTTCCTCAGAGATATTAAGATATTTAAGTATAGCATATATTTTCTAGAACTTTTCACTACGCATATGTATTTTTCCCTTTATAAATTTTGATTTAAGTAATTCAAATAAGATAAACATAGAAATCTTTTTTTCCAGCTTCTCACCATTTCTTCATGGGCAATGTATAAATAACATTGGTAACCTAGTATATTTGAGTCCATAATTTTTCCATATTTATAAAGAGTAGTATTATAAATGTATTTTGTATTTATTTGCTTTCAAAAAATATGAGCTCACTTTGCATAATTTGAAACTTAATATTTCTCATTTCAAATGCACATTATACAAGCCCCAGGTAAGTATTGAACTCATTCATTTAGATACATGTACAATATTCCACTCTAGGTATGACACTTTATCCACTCATTATTAATTGTTTTCAAGTTTTCTTTCCTAAAGTGAAATCATGACTATTTAGCTTGGACCACAGACTTACATTATTTCTATATGACAAAATACCAAATGAAGGGTTACTTCTACTTTACTTGTACTTTAGTTCTATGGATTTTGCCAAATTTCGAGTTGTTTTCATAGTTTTAGCAGATTTTTATTTAAACATAATTATGGTTATGTTAATTCTGAGATAATGTATTTGTTATTATTATTATTTAACTCTTATCCAGAAACATGGAAATTCTCTCCATTTGTTCAGTGGTTTGGTTTTGTTCCCAAACATATAGAGTAAGATTTTATACTTAATTTCAATAGAATATATACCTTTTGTTAAATTTATATTTGAGTTTTTGTTGCTATTGTTAATAAGTTTTCGTGTTTTTCTTTTTATATATAAATGAATACTACTATTCTAGAGAAAACTTTATTTTTCTCTATCAAGTAGCTATTCTTCACCTAACCATGACAATACAGGATTTTTTATTTAAAAAAAATTTTTTTTTCTTAATGTTTATTTATTTTTGAGAAAAAGAGAGAGAGAGAGCACAAGTTGGGGAGGGACTGAGAGAGAGGGAGACACAGGATTCAAAGGCTCCAGGTTCTGAGCTGTCAGCACAGAGCCCGACGTGGACCTCAAACCCACAAACCCTGAGATCATGACCTGAGCCGAAGTCGGTCACTTAACCCACGGAGCCACCCCAGGAGCCCCTAGGACTTTGTATTATTATTCATTTGATTAGTTTTCCTTTGCCAGTCCACTAAGTGGAAAATAATTTGTCGTTTACATTTTTTTAATCAACCTTAAGGGCAGCCATAACTTCATTTGTTTATTATTGAGCCACTTTCTGAGGAATCATCTCCTACTCCATGTATGTTAATTATTTGCTTCTCCGCCGCGTCTTGTTGCTTAAGATACATTTACTTCCTCATTTTCTTTTTTTAAGTAAAGTACAAAATATTTTTGGCTCAGGTTTGGAATAGACTCAGACCCCATTTTTGATGTTTGACCACTGACAGCGTTCAGGCCCCATCGCTAATGCTCTCCCTTTTGCCCCACATCAGGGAAAGCCCATAAGAAAGCCCCAGTATTACTTCCCTTGGCTCAAATACTGGCTTACACATGAACTCTGATCCAGTCACAACCTCTAAACACAAACGAAGCCAGAGTCATCTGACCATGCCCCACTTTTCCTGTTTCCCCACGTGGAGCCTGAATCCTTGCAAAATAATTTTGCTGTTTACTATATGAGTAATAAACTTCTGATCCATTGTACACGTATGTCATTTATTCCAATATCCATAATATCCTGGAGGAGGGGGAAGCTTCCCAGCCTCCAGCAGGGAATGTTGAAAGCCCAAATTAGGTAGTGCTTGTCTTAGTCTGATTAGGCTGTTATTACAAAATATCATACACCGAGTGGCTTACAAAAAACAGAAATTAATTTCTCACAGTTCTGGAGGCTGGAAGTTCAAGATCAGAGTGCCAGTTTGGTTGGGTGAGGGCCCTTTTCCAGGTTGCAGACTTCTTGTATCTTCACATTGTAGGAGGCGCATGTGAGGCCATATTATGAAAGCATTAATCCCATGTATGAAGGCTCTTCCTTCATGACTTAATCACCTTCCAAAAGTCCTTCTAATACCATCACATTGAACATTAGGATTTCATGTATGGATTTTGGAGGCACATAAACATTCAGATTATGGCAATATTCTATTTAATTAAGTCTTTATTACTGTACCCTAGACAAGCCATTGATTTTCTTTGGGATTCTATACACAGTGCAGGATGTTGTACTCAAACATAAAAACTTAGGATGCAAGAATATCAGTAAATGTTAATGAACAGTGGTTTAACATTTTTTACACCATTCTATTAAAGTGGCATTGCCACTTTTTATTCAGGGCTCAGTTTTTAAAGTCCTCAAGCACTCATCACAGCTGTGTTCTTATTAAAATAATGATAAAGTATACATTAAGAGTATACTACTAAATTTATGTATTTTAGCTCATTTAATACAATAAATGGTAGCAGTATTAGTAGTATGATTTTACAGATTAATATACAGGCACTAAAACGGCTCTTATTAAGAATCTCAGGACAGTCTAAGACACACACTTACTATAGCTAGATAAAAATTGATAGGAATCCCACATTTGACATAACTTGCTGTCTTCTCACAAACTTTAGATAGTCTCATAAATATTATCCAATAGTGTGATAACTAGTGTAAAATACATAGGAAAATGATAAGGTGGATTTACCAAGAGCTAGTGTGTACTCCTTGAAACAAAACCAAAGACAATAAGTACATTTTGAATAAGTAAAACAAGCAAAAAGGGGAACATTTTAGTAATATTCTATTGTTCCTATATCTTCATGAGATCTTACCTACTATCTGTTGAAAGTGTAGTCCAGATGCTTCATTCTGTTTGAGGCACTATAGTATTAAACCTCATTACAATAAATGCATCATGGCCAAATGTAAGCAATTAAAATCAGAAAAAGAATGCTTTGTTTTCTCTTTCTTAGGTGCCCATGATTACATTCCCTGGATTTGCAGAAGAGATATTTGTAATTGTCAAAAATGTAGATACAATTTGAATAATCCCCTATGTTTCAAAGGTAAAAAAAAAATCAAGTAGTTCTACATTGTTTGGCCCCCAGTAACATATGCAAGACTCATTCTGTAGTTATCGCCCTTTCATCTCTATAAATAGTGCCAGTATTTGATAGTTTCATTAATCAAAGACAAAATCTTGACCACAAATTTTAGAAATGCCAAGTTGCAAGTGGCATGTAGTTTTGGTGAAGAATGGAATAATTTCTCCATGAGTACAAATTGAAATGAAAGCTGATAAAATACTAAAGTATTAGGTTTTAAATATATTTGAGAGATCAGTTTGTAGCTAATAAAGTTAAAATCCAAATAATTTAAGTGGTTTATGTTTAATCACACAGATGATGATTGTCAGAGTAAGGATTACAACACTGATTTCTATCCTAGGTATTACAGCAGCTCTCTAATACTGAAGGAGCACAGACTAAGTGTCAGGGTTTAAGCTCAGAACTGAGAGCATGAAGGGGTAAGAAAACCTATCTCCTTTTGCACCATCTAATATTTTTGGAAGATTTGAATGATTGACTGCAGATAAGTTCCCAGTTAAATTGACTGTTAGTCCTAAAAAGTAACTGAATGACCAATTATTTTTTTTTTTTAATTTTTTTTTTTTCAACGTTTATTTATTTTTGGGACAGAGAGAGACAGAGCATGAACGGGGGAGGGGCAGAGAGAGAGAGGGAGACACAGAATCGGAAACAGGCTCCAGGCTCTGAGCCATCAGCCCAGAGCCCGACGCGGGGCTCGAACTCACGGACCGCGAGATCGTGACCTGGCTGAAGTCGGACGCTTAACCGACTGCGCCACCCAGGCGCCCCTGAATGACCAATTAAAAGAAATCAGATACTATGGCAATCCACAGACCTGGATTCTATCTTAATTAATTAATTGATTGATTGTTAGAAGAGCTTAATCCTCTACTGATTTGAGTCAGTGATCTCATGGTACCACTTGAAAGGTGACAATGAGGGAAGAGCTAAGTTAGTGCAGTTAAAAAAAGGTAAAATAAGTGAAGTTACACTCAACATTTTTTATCATTTCAAATTCTGTGCAGTTCTTCCCTCAACTATTGCCCAATTAAACGGGACAAAGTCCAGTTATTCCAAGGGTAGTTATTTCCAAGGATAGCAGGCAACCATGTCTTATTTCTCTTACCCTGAAAAAATGTGGAATTTTAGTCAACCTCGTTACTGTGCAGAACTGTACATGTGTAATTGTATTGTTTTAGCATATGCTATGCTATTTTCATTATTTATTTATTTTTTTAAGTAATCTCTGTGCCCAATGTGGAGCTTGAGCTCATGACCCTGAGATCAAGAGTCACATGCTCTACTGATTGAGCAAGCCAGGCGCCCCTATGTAATTTTAATTACAAATATTCATTAATAAGAAAGCTGCTTAGTATCAAACAGGAAAAATTTTAAAAAGGTTAATAATTTTTGTCAACTTTGTAAGAAAGACTTGCAAAAAAATGACCTCCAGAAAAACTCTCTATATTTACATTTGGATACATTTAATATAAACATGAGACAGTTGATAGTTTCTAATTTATTCTGATTATAAGGTGGATTTGACTTAAAATGAGAAGGTGGTGAGATATAATGAGAAAAATACATAAGGATTCGGGACAATGAGTATTGAAATCTGCTTATATCTAATTAAATAGATGTGGGGCAGCCATATCACCTTTCTATTACTGTGCTCTCTCTCCTGTATAAACAGAATTATTTAGACACACAATCTTTCAATCCCCTCTTTCAATATTTTGTCAGAGACTACTACCTGTCCTCTTTTTTCAGAACATTCATTTATCATGTATACCTAGTTCTAAATTATGCAGCAACAAATCCTTCAAAATTAAAACGCAGATTGATTTTGCATGACTACCAAAGAGAGGAGCAGAAATTCTGCCTTTCTTGTTGTAGCAGAACAGGCAGGTAAACTATAAATAAAGAGCCATTTGGTGTTTAACTGCAAGTTGGATTTAACTCTCTTAACACGATTGAGATGCCAATAGCCTAGCACTAGGGCGACTTACTGGGTTCCAGAGCTCAAAATGTTTCCATAGACTGCCCATCTGTTACTTAATTTTAATGATGTCTATGTATTTAAATAGATAATAATAAACTCTCCTGCTGAAAGTGAAACCGAGTCTTGCGCTTTTGATTTTATCAAAGTAAGTTTAAAGTTAGTAGACTATGAGCTATATAAGAAAACATGTTGATATCTGCTTGTCCTCATTCATGGTCATATAACAACTTCCATGAAAGTAAATCAGTAGACTAAAAAATAGCAGTTTAAAATTTATTTCAGAATCTGAAATTCAAGTAATGATTTCAGGGCAGATTATTTTTTAAGTTTTATTTTAAATTTTAAGTAGAAAATTGATGCTCCCTCTGTACAACTGAGAAGCCATGCATTCATAAAGCCAATCTCTACCATCGATGAAACACAGCAACTATATACATCTGAAACACTAAAATAGTATAAAATGAAATGTCGGGGGCGCCTGGGTGGCGCAGTCGGTTAAGCGTCCGACTTCAGCCAGGTCACGATCTCGCGGTCCGTGAGTTCGAGCCCCGCGTCAGGCTCTGGGCTGATGGCTCAGAGCCTGGAGCCTGTTTCCGATTCTGTGTCTCCCTCTCTCTCTGCCCCTCCCCTGCTCATGCTCTGTCTCACTCTCTGTCCCAAAAATAAATAAACGTTGGGAAAAAAAAAAAATTAAAAATGAAATGTCAATTATTCTCAATGTTTAAAGTAAGGAAATAACTGTGCTCCAATTTTTCTCATAAAGAACTTTTATTCTGACTAGTTAATTAGTTTGCATTTCAGATATAGATTTTTTTTTGTTTTAGTGAGAACTAATTAACATATATCACTGTATAAGTTTAAGGCATACAGCATGATGGTATGAGCTACAAATATTATAAAATGATGAACACACAAGGTTCAGCTAACATCCACAGATTGTTTGTTGAGTGCCAACTGATAGCAAGGCAAATCAATGGGCAGCTGCTTGGGATGTATAAAATAAGAAGTAATTGGAATAAGTATGTTAAGCTAACTGAACTCTCTACACAGGGTGCTTTACATGAACTATGAAGTCAAAATTGTAGCTTATTCTCACATAGTAGGTAATTACATTTAGTGAGAAGAAAGAGGAGGAAAGCACTCTTCACGGGTACGGAAGCCACCAACACTAAGGAAATGTTGGAAGTCATTGGCAGAATGCAGAATATGAAGAAGCAGCAAATTATTAGCAGCCATTCTCATGTCTGTTCATGGTTTAGAGTCAGCAAAATTCATTGTAAAAATTTTCATATAAAAGTTAAATAGGTAACAATGTCTTTTAGATATTAAATAACTATAATTAGTTTCTTAAATTATAGGTAATAAATTGGCTCACATGGTAATCTTAGTCTACGAAATTTAGAGAGGCAATTAAGATTTTACCATCTTTTTTAGCCAATCTATGTAATTTGTCAATATGTTTGTGATGGGTTATGCTTTCTGAGTATAGAGACTAAAATTTGTGTAATAAGAAATTTGAATATTCATCATTACATTGCTTAAAAACCATTACTATATGTACATGTATGTAACACATAACACACATATATGATTTTGAACTTATTGAACAAGGTGAATTCAGCTTTAATAAATGACTTGAACAAATTAGGAACTTGCCTAATTAACTGATAAGGTTAGTTTCTAGACAATGAGACATGAAGAAGAAAGAACAAGAAATTTCAACTGAAACAGGAATTTGGAGAATAAGGACAGATTTTTCAGTATATCATGGTCAGAATAAAAGGAAACTGGAACTAAGCTTTAGATAGTGACTGTTTTGGAAACATGTGGAAGTTTGATGGAGCCATCATAAAGTAAAAGCACTGAACAGATTATGTATATGGAATTACAAAGCTTATACATAGCTAGATATAACTCTAAATAGCATATTAGAAGAAGCAACCTCAGGAAACTGTTGAATTAAACAGGGGGCAAGTAAAAACTGAATGAACTAAATTACTGGTTTCAGCTATTTCAGCTCCAACATGTCAGTCTGGAATGTGTCACTCCCATACTTAAAACGACAACAATAAGAAAGCTGGACAAAGGAAAAAACAATGACTTATTTTAGACCCATCAGAAATCTGAGGTGTGACAGGGAAAAATGTCTATTCTGAAATCTGGAGAGACAGTTGCATCCAGAGGGACACAGCCAAGATCTACTTAGCCTGAGCAGCAGTCACTGGAGATATCAACTTGTAGGAATAGATAAAAGTTTACTTTGATGAGGCTAGAGGCTGAGTTCTGACTAGCATAAGACCGAGAAACTCATTTGGAGCTACAATCTTACTGGGGCCCCCAAACTTCCATGGATTCATCTTGGAATCCCATCAGATTTTAATGGATAAAAATAAAGAAGGATCCCCTCATTGCTCTGTCAGGAGAAGGGGAAGAATAATCATGGTGAAATATACTCAGAACTTTTTCTATAAAAAGATGTACTCTTTAGGGGAAAAGATTTTGCAAGTGCCTTATTCTACCTGGGCGGAGTGCATTTCTTCCACACGGACCGACCCTTTTATCTTAGCTGTCCCATATAAGTGGTGGGGAGGGGAGACTCAGCTGAGGTCATGGCTTCATAGATCTTCATGGAACAGGAAGTCTGAAGCCAGGGAGAAGAGTGGGAGTTTGGGGCAGGATCTGGGGGCTAGATCACTAGTGAAATAGTTGTAAAGATTACAGCTCAGGGGCAGAAAAATCAATGAGCTTAAAAATAGACCAAGAGAAACTTCCCAATGTGAAATGCAAAGAGAAAGAAAAATCAAAAACTGTTGGGAGGGGGCATTGAGGAGGGGGTTGAGGGAGGTGGAGAATGGAACGTACAAGAACTGTGGGACAAATTCAAAAAGTGTAACATGATAACATGGATAACTGGAGTTCCAAAAAGAGAAGAAAGAGAAAATAGAGCAGAAGAAATAATTTAAGTAACAGTGTTTGAAAACTTCCCCAAATTAATGACATATACAGAACCACAGATACAGGAAGCTCAGGGAACATCATGCAGAATACATATCTAGATACCCACCCACCCCCAACAAAACAAAGCAACAAAACAAAACAAAACAAAACAAAAACTAGTTATTTTATATTCAAACTGCAGAAAAGCAAAGATGAAAAAGAAATCTTGAAAGATCAAGAGGTGAAAATACCTATAGAGGAACAAGGATAAGAATCATAGTGAACATTTTGTTAGAAACCATGCAAGCCAGAAGTGGAACAAGTGGACATCCACATGCAAAAAGAAAAAAAAATGAATCCAGACACAGACTTTACACCCTTCACAAAAATTAGGTCAAATGGATCACAGACCCAAATGTAAAGTGCAAAATTTTAAAAGTCCTAGAAGATAACATAGGAAAATATCTAGATGACCTTGAGAATTGTGATGACTTTTTGGATACAACATCAAAGGCACAATCCATGAAAGAAATAATAGGTAAGCTGGACTTCACTAAAATTAAAAACTTCTGCTCTGCAAAAGATAATGTTAAGAGAAAGAGAAGACAAGCCACAATCTAGGAGAAATTATTTGCAAAAGACATATCTGATAAAGGAATTTTACCTAAAACATACAAAGGACTCTTAAAATTGAACAATAAGAAAAACAAGCAACATGATTAAAAAATGGGCCAAAGACCTTAACTCACCAAAGAAAATATACAAATGGTAAACAAACATATGAAAAGATGCTCCACGCTATATGCATTTGGGGAAATGAAAATTCAAACAACAATGAGATACTACTACATACCTGTTAGAATGGTCAAATTTGGAAATTGATAAACTCATGTCACATGTGGGTACAGGTTAACAACTCTGCAACTGCTATATAAGTGTACTAGAATTGAAACAATAACTAAACAGATTGTAGATAGTGGAGCAGAGTCATCACTGTTGGAGAGGGGGATGAGCAAAGGGAGCAGGTCATAATGATTCATGTGGTAATGGGTTAAAGTTAGACATGAGTAGGAACTCATGTTTAGCTTAAAATAGATGCAGCCACTCTGGAAAACAGTGTGGAGGTTCCTCAGAAAATTAAAAATAGACCTACCCTATGACCCAGCAATAGCACTGCTAGGAATTTACCCAAGGGATACAGGAGTACTGATGCATAGGGGCACTTGTACCCCAATGTTTATAGCAGCACTCTCAACAATAGCCAAATTGTGGAAAGAGCCTAAATGTCCATCAACTGATGAATGGATAAAGAAATTGTGGTTTATATACACAATGGAGTACTACGTGGCAAGGAGAAAGAATGAAATATGGCCCTTTGTGGCAATGTGGATGGAACTGGACAGTGTGATGCTAAGTGAAATAAGCCATACAGAGAAAGACAGATACCATATGTTTTCACTCTTATATGGATCCTGAGAAACTTAACAGAAACCCATGGGGGAAGGGAAGTTAAAAAAAAAAAAAAAAAGAGGTTAGAGTGGGAGAGACCCAAAGCATAAGAGACTCTTAAAAACTGAGAACAAACTGAGGGTTGATGGGGGGTGGTAGGGAGGGGAGGGTGGGTGATGGGTATTGAGGAGGGCACCTTTTGGGATGAGCACTGGGTGTTGTATGGAAACCAATTTGACAATAAATTTCATATATTGAAAAAAAATTAAAAAATAAAAATAAATAAATAAATAAATAAATAAATAAATAAATAAAAAATAATAAAAAATAGATCCATGGGTCACAGATGGTAAAAAAAAAAATTGATACCAGTTTTTATTGCTCACAGAATATTTACAAATATGTGTATATACACTGGTCAGTATACACATATATTCTCTGACTCTGTCAACTTACAGGATCTAGAGGCATAACATCCCAGTTGTAGCAAGCACACTTAGAACTCAGATATGTAATTTTAAAAATTTTTTAAAATTTATTTTGAGAGTGAGAGGGAGGGAGGGAGCGCAAGTGGGAAGGAGGAGAGAGAGAGAGAGAGAGAGAGAGAGAGAGAGAGAGAGAATCCCAAGCAGGCTCCACGCTGCCAGTGCAGAGCCCAATGCAGGACTGGAACCCATAAACCATGAGATCATGACCTGAGCTGAACCAAGAGTCAGATGCTCAACTGACTGAGCCACCCAGGCGCCCCCCCCCCATATATGTATTATTTTATTTTATTTTATTTTATTTTATTTTATTTTATTTTATTTTATTTTATTTTTTTATTTTATTTTATCTTATTTTATCTTATCTTATTTTATCTTATTTTATTTTATTTTATTTTATTGTTTTGTTTTATTTTATTTTATTTTATTTCATTTCATTTCATTTCACTTCACTTTATTTTATTTTATTTTATTTTATTTTATTTTCATCCAAATTAGTTAGCATATAGTGCAGTGATTTCAGGAGTAGATTCGTTAATTCCCCTTACCCAATTAGCCGCTCATCCCCCACTTCCACAACCCCTCCAGCAACCCTCTGTTTGTTCTCCATATTTAAGAGTCTCATATGTTTTGTCCCCCTCCCTGTTTTTTGTATTATTTTTGTTTCCCTTCCCTTATGTTCATTTGTTTTGTCTCTTAAAGTCTTCATATGAATGAAGTCATATGATATTTGTCTTTCTCTGACTAATTTTGCTTAGTATAATACCCTCCAGTTCCATCCACGCAGTTGCAAATGGCAAGATTTCATTCTTTTTGATTGCCAAGTAATACTCCATTGTATATATATACCACTTCTTTATGCATTCATCCATTGATGGACATTTGGCTCTTTCCATACTTTGGCTATTGTTGATAGTGCTGCTATAAACATTGGAGGTGCATGTGTCCCTTTGAAACAGCATACCAATACCCCTTGAATAAATACCTAGTAGTGCAATAGCTGGGTCTAGGGTAGTTCTATTTTTAGTTTATTGAGGAACCTCCATCCTGTTTTACAGAGTGGCTGCACCAGCTTTCATTCCCACCAACAATGCAAAAGAGATCCTCTTTCTCTGCATCCTCGTCAGCCTGAGTTGTTAATGTTAGCCATTCTGACAGGTGTAAGGTGGTATTGATTTGTATTTCCCTGATGATGACTGATGTCGAGCATTTTTTCATGTGTAGGTTGGCCGTATATGTATTTTTAATACCATTCTCCAAAAACAGGAACTAGGGTTCCTTGGAGGAATGGCTGATTCTAGGTCTGGGGAGGAAGCAAGATGAGCCTGGACCACCTCACTGCACCAGAAAGTAAGGAAATGGTAAGCCTGCATGCGCACATGTGTGTGTGTGTGCACACACGTGCGTACACACACACACACACACACACACACCCTGTGATGTGGGTTTGTCAAAGAGACAACAGGACACAGGAATCAAGTAAAAGAGCTCTGAGTGGACAAAGCTGGAAAAAATAAATATCCATGAGACTATAATAATAATTAAATGATTGAGTAAATAAATAAATGAATGTAGCAGAATATCACATATACATAATTTATGTAGATACTACACCCTAATGAGGTAGTGCCTAACCCTCACTACTGCACTGTGGCTTGTGCATAGTGACTTCCTTTCAAAGATCACAATATGGAAAGCACAAGAGAAGTCACTGTAAGTGGAGAAACCTGACAAACACTACCTAAGCCAAGTGATTAAGGTCAACATTGACAATGACAAGTCATGTTGAGAATATGCACCTTTGATATGCTGTGATGAAAATGGAACTTTACACAAATACATAACCCAATTCTAAATATAAGAAACACTCAGAACAATCCAAATTGAAGGATATTCTATAAAATACCTGATCAGCATTTCTTAAAATGCACAGTCATCAAAAGCAAGGTAAGGCTGAGAACTGTCATAGCCAAGAGTAGCCTAAACATACACGCTGATGCCAAGACTCCCTCCCCAACCTAATTCTAGTTAGGCTCCTCTAAGCCCTTTAGGCCTCAACCTGGGCCTTGGTGTCTGTACTTGTGGGGTCTGTACTGCCAAGTTATAGTAAGGATCTTATTAAGTCAGTCAGAGGGAACTCCCCACCCCACCACTTCAATATCTGATCCCCTACCATATCTGATCTAATTCTTCATCCTCTATCAAGCCCCAGATGATCTAATCAACCTGGATGCCCTTGGCAAGAATCCTGTAAGGCCTGTTAACCAGAATCCTCCCTTTACCCCTCATGTTTCCTTTTAAGAGTTTTCCATCCACTGATGTCCACCTTGCTCCTTGGCTACAAATCCCCAGTTGCCATGTCATATTCAGGATTAAACCCAGTTATGCACTGAGGACTCTTCTCCTATGACAGTAGTTCTTGAATAAAATCTATTTTACTGTTTTAACTATTGCCTGGCTCTGTGTTTTCTTTGATAATGACTAAATGCAATTTGGTAACCTGGATTGGATCCTGGAACAGAAAAAGGACATTAGGTAGAAACTAAAAAATTCTGAATAAAGTATAGACTTTGGGGTTAATAATATATCAATATTGGTTTATTACTTGTGACAAGTATGCTCTACTAATACAAGCTAGTGCATTTACTAAGGTATTTAGGAACTCTCTGTTATCTTTGAAAATTTTCTGCAAATATAAAACTATTCTAAAATTAAAAGTTTATTGACAAAAACCAATGAACCAGCCAAAAAGGACTAAAAAATACTGAATGAACTTTAATGTCATGTAGACTTGGATTCTAGCTCTTAATTCAAGCCTCAGTTTCTTCACCTGTAAATGGGCATCACAATACATACATTTGTTAAAAGGATTTACTATTATAAACTTTCAAGTGTCTGCATATATAATTATCAATGAATATTAATTATCTTTGACATTTTTTATTGTCTTTTTAAAAAGTTTATTTATTTATTTATTTTGAGAAAGAGACAGAGAGCATGAGCAGGGGAGGGGAAGGGACAGAGAGACAGGGACAGAGAGAATCCCAAGCAGGCCCTGTGTTGTTAGTGCGGAGCCTGACGTGGGGCATGATCCCATGAATAGCAAGATCATGACCTGAGCCAAAACCAAGAGTCAGATGTTTAACCAACTGAGCCACCCAGGCACCCCTATTTTTTTATTGTCTTGATTAAAAGTGATTACAATTAATGACATTTCAACTCCTCATAAAAATTGATACATGAAATGCAATTAAGTTGACCAATTTGATAGTATGTTCATTTTGGTAAATTTACCCTAAAAGGTAGGTTTGCCCATAAATTATTTATGAAAGATACAATATAACTCTAACTGTATTAATGTGCTTTAATTCTCTGAATGCCCTTCAGGATTTAGAATCAGAAACTATTCTTCTTATGAAGAAAAACTTTATGGAAAACAATTAGGTGATAACGTTCTAGAATGAAGAATAGAAAGGACTAATGATTAGGCAGATGAGAAGACAACAAAAGGAAAGATCACCGATTTCACATTTTTAAATATAGTAATACTCGGACATTGTTAGTCAGAATGGAGCAAAGCAATGGCAACTGTATTATTTTATTCCTTAAACAATAGTTTATTGATTGCAAGCTTTCAGAGATGTGCTAGAGATTTTGTATGCACTGCACCACAATTCAATTTGAAGTTAAAAGCTTATATACTGAAAAATCTCTCTTTCAAAATTATGTTCAGTATTTATCAGCATTCTGGTCTCCCTTAATCTCACCCAAATGCTCCTCCTGCTACATTCTCTATCGCACTGAAAGAGTCTACCATCCACTAAAGTGCCCAAGTCAGAACACCTGGCCTCAACACTTGGCCATTCCATTTCCATTTCCATCATATCTATTCTTACACCAAGTGTTCTTTTTTTCTTTCTATATATCTTCTAAATTTTCACTATACTATTCGGTAGCCAATATACTATATGGTAGCCAATACTTACAGCTATTGAGCAACTAAAATGTGATCAGGGAAAACCGAAAAATTGAATTTTAGATTTTATGGAATTTTTCTCAATTTAAATTTAAATGTTTAAATTGACACTTAAAGGTTCTTGTCAGTCAATTCCAACCCACACCACCAACAATTCTCCACGACCAGCTGGGTATCCTACAATTCAATTCAATTCTGACACTATTTACCTAGAGACAGCATCAGATCCCACAGGATAAGGTGCAGTTCCCAAGGTTGTCCCCCACCTACACACACAAACAGACTAGACGCCAGTCACAAGTCCAGGTATCACCTGTGCTTCTGACCAACTGGGAGATGGAGATTCCCATGATCTCCTCCTGGGGTTCAATTAATTTGCTAAAGCAGCTCACAGAAATAAGAAAATCATTTACTTACTAGATTATAAGTTTAATATGAATAGCTATAACTCAGGAACACCCAGATGAAGAGATGCATAGAACAAGGTGTGGGGAAATGGCATGGAGCTCTCATGCTCTCTGAACCTGCCACTCTCCTCAAATCTCCATGATTTCAGCAAACTGGGAGCTTTCCAAATCCTGTCCTTTTGAGTTTTGTGGAGGCTTCATCACACAAACAGGATTTATTAAGTCATTGGCTATTGGCAACCAGTGCAACCTGTTGTCTCCTCCCTTTTCTGTAAATCTGGGAGGTGGAACTCAAAGTTACAACCTCTAATCACATGACTGGTTCTGGCAACAAGCTCCATCCTTTGGTTCCTTCCAAAATTCACCTTATTAACATAATAAGAGACACTTTTATAGCTCTTACCACTTAGGAAATTCCAAGGATTTTACGAGTTCTGTGCCAAAAATGGGGATGAAGACCAAAGACATATTTATTTTTATAAGTCACAACATCACAATACTTGTTTCAGTTATTGGAAAACTTTTATGTACATTTTGAAGAAGTACACTATGTAAACAATCTTTTCAAGTTTTATGAAATGTAAGTATTGATAAAGTATTTCTGATAGAAAATTTAGTGTCTGAATTGGGATGGGAGTCTTGAATACTTAGTAACAAAAATGTATGTGAGGTATCTCCTTAGGAATTGTTTTATATTGACTACTTGTGAAATGATTATATTTGAGGTTAAATATGTTATTATTATTATTAAAATTAATTTCACTTGTTTTTTTTCCTTTTCTTATGTAGCTACAAGAAAATGTAAAACTACCTAAACAACTTGCATCATATTTCTATTGAATTGTGTTGTTCTAAATTATTCAGTTATGTCCACTAACCTCTTTTAATTCTGTGACCCAAGTGAGGGGGAACAGAATATGCCCCCCCCCCAAATGTGCCATTTTGGCAAGTGGATTGTTCTGAGTTGAACGCAATTAAGACCTGGCAAATTCAGGAAAAGCTTTTTACCTCCCCCTTAATTGCCTAAAAGAATTTGGACAGGGAGCATGTCCCAGGAAGAGAGCTATTGCCAGAGACAACTTTTTATATAACAAGGATTTATGTGCATGCCATGGCAAGCATGTCTTTACCAAACATTAGCTCTTTTCATCTTCTTGTGAATTGACTTCCTCCCCTTTGAACCTATGAACTTCAACTCCCTTTCCCCTTAGCTCAGGGTCATACATAGAAGCCTCAGTTGCTTGACTGACTTGGAGTCTCATAATATTTTTTATGGGGCTCCAGTACATATGTAATTAAATTTGTTTTCTCCTGTTAATTTATCTTATGTTAATTTAATTATTAGACTAGTCAAAGAATCTAGAAGGGAAGAAGGGAACAGTTTTCCCTCCTTACACAGGACACCATCATCTTTAACCTGGATTTCTACTCTGACCTCTTAGTTTTTCTTTGTCTTTAATGTTGACCCCCACTCCACATCAGTATCTTCTCCCCACCAACCTCTGCTATACTTCCTCCTTCATAGAGTTGGGGTAATCAAACTCATATTTCATAGCAGATGCAAGTTTCCAATTTTGACTTATTTTATACAGTGATCTTTCTAACATGAAAATCATATTACATTATTGATTAAAAAACTTATCTCTGAACCTCATATCATAGGCAATTTTACTCATAATCTTACCCCTCCTCACCACAGCAGTTTTATTTCTTTTTTTAGTAGTATTAGCATGAAGCCTTTTTTTTTTTAATTTTTGAGAGAGATAAGGTGCGAGTGAATGAGGGGCAGAGAGAGAGGGAGACAGAGAATCCCACACAGGCTCCACACTGTCAGAAGCAGAGCTCTAGCTCACGAGCTATGAGATCAAGACCTGAGCCAAAGTCAGATGCTTAACTGACTGAGCCACCCAGGTGCCCCAATAGTCTCATTTCTAACATCAGCTTCTAATCCACATTCTGTGCCCCAACCAAATTGATTTTCTTGGTTTCATCAAATGATCTATGCTTTCTTTTGCATCTGGATCTTTTCATGTTATATTATTCCTTATGTATTGTTCCTATTTTTACCCCTAATGCCAAAGCAATGACTAGCATAGAGCAGACACTCAAAAGAAACTGAGTAAATGAATGAATGACTACTGTACTAGAAAGAAACTATTGTAGAAATTCATTTAATATATACATGTATTTCTTGGAGTAGAATATTGGTAATCTTTAAACCACTATTATTTGCAAAGGCCAATAATTATATTAAATATCTTTAAAACTGCCAGTTGTGATTGTAATCAGTTTCGCTGAAATCGAACTGCTGATCTTTTCCTTCCAAAAATGTTTACTTTTAAACTTTCAATTGCTACTTTATAAAATATTCACAGCATAACCTGGAAGATCTTCAAAATATCTTAGCGGTTTGCTTTAGAATCTAGGGGTGAAACAAAAATTAACTTCAAAGCAAATTACCAGTTTTTCTCATCTATTCTCATCAAAGAAAGTGCGGGAGGATTTTAGGCCCTCTGAGAGTATATATTATAGTTCATTATGCAAAGAAAAAAGGTAAAAATGAATCCAGAAACAATTAATATGTGAAGTTAGTACTCTACAATACACTATTACTACTATATGTAAGGTTTTTTTTTGAAAAGTGAAGGCATACTAAAAATTAAAATGTGTTACACATATATTATTAGTAGAATTTTTATTATTATATCATTGACATGATTCAAGTTTCTACGATCTGTTCCCAAGTACATGAGTAGAAATGTTCCTTCCTACTTTTCTAGGTTCCTCAGGGTCTTAAAGGTAATAAAAGATAAGTGGTAGCATTAGTGTAAAGGGGTTAATTATGTCGCAAGTGAAAGTACCAAGATTAAAAGTCATAAACGATAAAAGCTGCTGAGATCAAGACAGCCACAAGAGTCTCTTTCCTCAATGGCTTAGTACTCCAGTTCCTCAACAGTTTAGAGCAATATAATTATAAAACAACATAATTGAAAATAATTTTGCAGGTCACCCTGTACAATCTCCAACCTAATGCAATAGCCTCTCTACAATAACAGAAAATAATTGTGTCTGCTTTTGAATTTTTTCTACTGATATGACACTTGCTCTGTAAAAGGAGACAGTTCTGTTTAGGGACATTCTAAAGGTCAGAAATTAGACATGGCCCTAATTTTGCCTTTTGAAAGTAAACAGAATAAATCTAATCTCTCTTCCACATGAGTTTTTGTTTTTAAATTAAATTTTGAGAATGTTTATACTACTCAACCTACAAAATTTATTTCCAGTATAAAGGTTCCTAATTCCTTCTAGGATTTTTCAAAATACATGGTTTTCACAATCTTCACGTGTTGGCACTCATTTTCTGCACACACTTCAGTTTATCATCATTGTGAGTGAAATGTGGCATGTCTGCTTATCCTGGATAGTAGCAGACATTTATGTTTTTTGATCTGAGGTAATCAGTTAAGGAATACCTGTTTTGCACAAAATATTGTGCTATATTTCAAAAGGTATGTAAGGAGTCAAAGACTAAGATACCTACCTTAAGGCTTTAGTATTCACATCTAGTAGTATTCTGAACCATGTGGAAATTTTGCACCAGAACTGTAATTCAAAAGCATAGTTCTAAATCATACTTCATATTTTGTATAAAAATTGATGTCATTAGTTGAGACTATGTCTAGTGTGGTGATATACAAGAAATCTTGACTCTAACTTATAATATTTGCAAGTATTTATCAGTTTTATGTCATTAGCATGCTGGCTAGATATACAAAGTGTATTAATTTTAGCTATGTGCTTGTTTGTTTGAAGATTAGTGGACATTAAATTTTTGATAAAGGTATTAAATGTAAAAAAGATAATAAAATTCAGTGGTATATTTTCTAAGATTCAGCTATGCTGATATTGAATCAATACTCTTTAGTATAGAGTCCATTCACTATCTCGATGGAATCTATCTATCTGTCTATCTATCTATCTATCCACACAAACACACACATATATATATATATATAATTTTTATCATTGACATAATTTAAGTTTCTATGATTTCATAAAGCAAACATGAGTGAGCATTTCTTCTCCTTTTCTAGGTTATTCACAGTCTAAAGAGTAATAAAAGCCAAGAGGCAGCAGTGGTATAAAGAGGTTAATTATAATGAATAAGTGTGTGCGTATATACAGTAGTTCTTCCTAGACTATCAGTCTAATAAGAACAACAACAACCAAAGTGGTTTATTGAGACTACTATTCCAAATGAAAATCCTCTCATTTATAGTAATAGCTATTTCTAAATGTTGACAAATAATCCTTCTATGTGATTATGCAGTTTAGAATTTTGCCTGTCTCTCAACAAATCTTATATTCTTTATGATTCCTTATAAAATATTAAAAACTACTGTATTTACTGAAAATTTATCAAAATTTAATAAATTAATTCTCTGCCATATGTAAGACATTATACCATATATATGCTTTCAGTACTTTGGCATATAATATATTTCAGTCTGGAAACGTAAAGTCATTTAATTACGCTGGGTTCTTGTTCATATCTCTTTACATACCAAGAATTTCAAATTGTACTTAGCATAGTTACTTTTCATGTTTTGTGATTACTCTTTGTATTCTCTAATCCCAAGGCACTTCAATCTCTTTGAAGGAAAGAACTGGCATATAGTAGGCATTCAACAATTATTTTTTGCTTCATTATTGACACTGAAGTATTTTTACTTTCTCCATGTGTTGGTGCCACTGTGTATTTTTTATCCTCTTGCTTCTCGTTATTTATCTTCAGTGGTCTTTGTTGAACCACAGACTATGAAGAGCTAATGATAAAGGTTTAGATTAAAGCTAAATTATATATTTATTTATATTTTAAAGCTTTAAATATATTTTAAATTACATATCCATTTCTATATAGATGTTTATGAGCATAGAATTACTTATCAGTTTTTCTTGCCACTTTTATGTGTATTTTCCTAAGATTTGATTTATCATAGATTTTTTTTCTGCCTTAACATAATATATTGGTGAATTGTCATGGGCTATTCATTCAACTCACTTAGTAAATAATTATTGAGCCTCTACTATATTCTAAGGACTTTTCAAGTTTCTAGAGATAAGTAATAAACAAATAAAAGTCCCTGCCTTCATGGAACTTATGTTGAAATTGGGGAGGGAGAGAAGTAAACAGACCCTCTTCCCCTCAAAATTACATGTATGTCAGAGGGGGAAAATTACTTGAAGAAATGGAAAAGAGAGTAGGAGAATGATAAAGAGAGTGGGGAACACAGTGATGCTCATTTATAGGGTGGTTAGGAGAGACCTGCCCAATAAGACGATGTGTGAACAGAGATCTGAAAAAAACAAGTGGATAAGCCCCGTGGATTAAGAGCTTTTTAGAAAACAGGAAGAGCAGGGGCTCCTGGGTGGTGCAGTCGGTTAAGCATCTGACTTCAGCCAGGTCATGATCTTGCAGTCTGTGAGTTCGAGCCCTGTGTCAGGCTCTGGGCTGATGGCTCAGACCCTGGAGCCTGTTTCTGATTCTGTGTCTCCCTCTCTCTCTGCCCCTCCCCCGTTCATGCTCTGTCTCTCTCTGTACCAAAACTAAATAAACGTTAAAAAAAATTTTTTTTAAAAAAAGAAAAAAAAAGAAAACAGGATAGAGCAAATACCTTCTAGTGTAAAGCATCTGGAGCTTACGAAAAACTGAAGAATTTGGTAAGGTATAGGACAGTGACTTGAGGGTCAGATTGACAACAGGTGATATTTTAGGGCATGATGAGAATTTTGGATTTTCCTACATATGATTTTGAAGGATATGTGAGGATTGTAAAGAGAAGAATAGCATGACTTACTTATGCTTTCAAACCATCAGTCTGCATATATAATAGACAAGATGGGGAGTAAGGATGAAGTGAGTCAGGGTGTATGCTATTACATTATCCTGTTAGGGGGGATGATGATGGCTTTGAAAATGCTGAATTTTATCTAAGACTTGTGCTCCTGAAAAGCAGCAACAGTTAAGAAATCCTCTCATTTGTTTGTGCTCTGGAACATGGGCAACCATAAAGGACCACCCTGTTCTCCTATGGCTTTCATAAGACTCAACAAGGACTCCCTTGTTAACTACCTCTACACAATCCCAAGCACCCTTCCTTTTCTTTGAGATATTCTTCACTAATGACCATTCTCATTATTGCATCAGCCTTAAATAAATCATTTCCTTAATTGCCCAGTACCTTTAGTCCTTCACAGATGGGAGAGTATGGTAGTGGTTTAAATGGCAAAATGAATTTTGAAATTGTTGCTTAGAAAATTGGCCGATAGATTTGCTGTGGGAAATGAGAAAAAGACAGAAGTCAACAATGGATCCAAAAGATTTGGCTGGACCATAGAAAGAAGACAAATAAATCTACAGAAGACCATGAGAGGAACTGTTTGGGGGAGAGAGAGGATTTCAGGAATTAATTTTGGACATGTTCATTTTGAGAAGCCTGTAGATCATCCCAATTCAAGTTTTAATGAGGTAGTTAAAACTTTTAGTCTGAAGGCATTAAAGTTGAAGATGGGAGTGTAGGTATTAAATACTGGAATCACCAGCCTGTAAATGGTTTAGAGCAATAGGTATGGATGCTGTTACCCAGAGCAGAGCTTCTTGTTTCAGCACTTATGAGAACCACCTGGAGGGATTGTTAAACCCAGATTCCTGAGCTCCACTCCAGATTCTGATTCTAAAAATTTGGGTGGTCCTGAAAAATCTGCATTTCTAACCAGTTGTTAAGTGATGTTGATGCTGAACCACATGAGGACCATATTTTAAAAAATGAGTATAGCTTGGAAAGGAAGAGATATTAAGGGTTAAAGAGGTAACATATCAATGTCTAGAGATGGAGGGGATATGGAAAAACCAGAAAAGAGGCCTAGAAAGGAGCTTCAGGGACTTAAGAGAAAAACTAAGACAGTGTGCCATGGAAGCCAATTAGGAAAGTCAAGAGTAAAGAAGGATGGGCTGGGTCCAAGTCACTGATAGATGAGTAAAATAAAAACAGAGAATTTACTATGCTATTTGGCAAAGTGATGTCCTAGTCACGTAGCTAAGCAATATTTGATATCCTTATCAGATTATATTAGTCTTTAATGATCTTTTCTGATTTTATTAGCCAATGTCAATTCCTGATTTCACCTATATGTTTTTTTTTAGTTTCTTACATCATCAATTGATATATATACATGTATCTCTCTCTCTCTCTCTCTTTCACTCTCTCTCTCAACACACACACACACCCCTCTAAATGATATCCTGAACAAATAAATCCTCTCATATAACCACTACAGTTTAAGTGGCTTAAGTTATGCATATAATCTATAGTATAGGAAAACTCTAGTCCTTCTTCTGTGTTTCAGTTTACTCTCACAGTACTATTATTCTTACAACACATTTGGCATGAGATGTGTGGAGGTTTCTCCCACATCATGCAATTTGTCAACACCCACCGAGTGTCCTTAATTCTGACACTATCTGCCTGTAGTTAATGTCAGATCCCACAGGTTAAGGGCTCAGACTCACAAGACTGCTACCCCCCAAAAACTTCAGAAGCCAATCACAAGTCCAGGTTGCCAACCATGCTTCTGAGTTATTGGCTATAAATTAGAAGTTCCCATCACCCCCTCCTTGGGTTTAATTAGTTTGCTAGAGTGATTCACAGATTTGAGAAAAAAAGAAAAAAAATTACTTACTGTTTACCACTTTATTGTAAAAGGATATGATAAAGGATACAGATGAAATCCCGATGGAAGGCATGTGTAGGGCAAAGTATGTCAGAAGAGGCACGGAGCTTCCATGTACTCTGAGGGCCTTGCCAGTCACCGAGCACCTGCCTGTGTTCAATAACCTGGAAGCTATTCAAACCCTGTTGTATTTTGGGGAGCTTATTTGGAGGCTTCATCACATAGGCATGATAGATCATTAACTTCATTTTCAGCCCCTCTCCCCTCTCTAGAGGATGGGCTGGAGCTGAAAATTCTAAGCTTCTAAACAATGCTTGGTCATTTTGGTAACCAGCCACCATCCAGGAACCCACCAAGAATCACCTCACTGGAACACAAGAAACTGACATCAAGCATGAAACTCCAAGTAAGTTAGGGATTCTGTGTCAGGAATTGGTGTCAATGACCAAACACTGGAAACAAGATGTTCCTAGTGCTCATACACATTTATCTATATATATATAAAAGTAAACACACACACACACACACACACACACACACACACACACACACTGGATCTAATATTATTTATTTATTTATTTTTATTTTTAAAAAAATTTTAATGCTTTTATTTATTTTTGAGACAGAGATGGAGCATGAGCAGGGGAGGGGCAGAGAGAGAGGGAGACACAGAATCTGAAGCAGGCTCCAGGCTCTGAGCTGTCAGCACAGAGCCCAATGCGGGGCTCAAACTCACAAGCTGTAAGATCATGACCTGAGCCGAAGTTGGATGCCCAACCATCTGAGCCACCCAGGCACCCCTGGATTGAATATTTACTTTTTACAGATGAAAACATTGAAAAACTTTTCTGAATGCCATTTTGATCTGTTAATTTCTGGAGTGGAATAAGATTTTATTACATTTCAAATGAGGTTGTATTTTACTCTCATCCTGACAAGATAATGTATAACAAATATTATCAAATATTTACTTTTTGCCTGAATTATCACATCTCTTTCAACATGGAGAAGATCTGATGTTAAATGACAAGATTAAAAACATAATGATAGGGGCGCCTGGATGGCTCAGTCAGTTAAGCTTCCAACTCTTGATTTCTGCTCAAGTCATGATCTCATGGTCATGAGATTGACCCCCATGTCAGGCTCTGTGCTGAGCATGGAGCCTGCTTAATATTCACCCCCTCTTCCTCTGCCCCTACCCTGCTCATGTGCATCTGCACAAGTACAGTCTCTCTCTCTCTCTCTCTCTCTCTCTCTCTCTCTCTCACTCACTCTGTCTCTCTCATAAAAAAAAAAAAAGATAAAACTTCCTACAGATTTAGGACTTCTAGAATCTACAAATCCACTGCAATTATATGCATGTTATTATAGTTATGCACCTACGTCATTTTTTTTTCAATATATGAAATTTATTGTCAAATTGGTTTCCATACAACACCCAGTGCTCATCCCAAAAGGTGCCCTCCTCAATACCCAACACCCACCCTCTCCTCCCTCCCACCCCCCATCAACCCTCAGTTTGTTCTCAGTTTTTAACAGTCTCTTATGCTTTGGCTCTCTCCCACTCTAACCTCTTTTTTTTTCCCCCTCCCCCATGGGTTTCTGTTAAGTTTCTCAGGATCCACATAAGAGTGAAACCATATGGTATCTGTCTTTCTCTGTATGGCTTATCTCACTTAGCATCACACTCTCCAGTTCCATCCACGTTGCTACAAAGGGCCGTATTTTGTTCTTTCTCATTGTCACGTAGTACTCCATTGTGTATATAAACCACAGTTTCTGTATCCATTCATCAGTTGATGGACATTTAGGCTCTTTCCACAATTTGGCTATTGTTGAGAGTGCTGCTATAAACATTGGGGTACAAGTGCCCCTATGCATCAGTACTCGTGTATCCCTTGGGTAAATTCCTAGCAGTGCTATTGCTGGGTCATAGGGTAGGTCTATTTTTAATTTTTTGAGGAACCTCCACACTGTTTTCCAGTTTGCATTCCCACCAACAGTGCAAGAGGGTTCCCGTTTCTCCACATCCTCTCCAGCATCTATAGTCTCCTGATTTGTTCATTTTGGCCACTCTGACTGGTGTGAGGTGATATCTGAGTGTGGTTTTGATTTGTATTTCCCTGATGAGGAGCGACATTGAGCATCTTTTCATGTGCCTGTTGGCCATCCGGATGTCTTCTTTAGAGAAGTGTCTTTTCATGTTTTCTGCCCATTTCTTCACTGGGTTGTTTTTCGGGTGTGGAGTTTGGTGAGCTCTTTATAGATTTTGGATACTAGCCCTTTGTCCGATATGTGATTTGCAAATATCTTTTCCCATTCCGTTGGTTGCCTTTTAGTTTTGTTGGTTGTTTCCTTTGCCGTGCAGAAGCTTTTTATCTTCATAAGGTCCCAGTAATTCATTTTTGCTTTTGATTCCCTTGCTTGGGGATGTGTCAAGTAAGAGATTGCTACGGCTGAGGTCAGAGAGGTCTTTTCCTGCTTTCTCCTCTAGGGTTTTGATGGTTTCCTGTCTCACATTCAGGTCCTTTATCCATTTTGAGTTTATTTTTGTGAATGGTGTCAGAAAGTGGTCTAGTTTCAATCTTCTGCATGTTGCTGTCCAGTCCTCCCAGCACCATTTGTTAAAGAGACTGTCTTTTTTCCATTGGATGTTCTTTCCTGCTTTGTCAAAGATGAGTTGGCCATACTTTTGTGGGTCTAGTTCTGGGGTTTCTATTCTATTCCATTGGTCTATGTGTCTGTTTTTGTGCCAATACCATGCTGTCTTGATGATGACAGCTTTGTAGTAGAGGCTAAAGTCTAGGATTCTGATGCCTCCTGCTTTGGTCTTCTTCTTCAAAATTACTTTGGCTATTCAGGGCCTTTTGTGGTTCCATATAAATTTTAGAATTGCTTGTTCTAGCTTCGAGAAGAATGCTGGTGCAATTTTGACTGGGATTGCATTGAATGTGTAGATAGCTTTGGGTAGTATTGATATTTTGACAATATTTATTCTTCCAATCCATGAGCAGGGAATGTCTTTCCATTTCTTTATATCTTCTTCAATTACCTTCATAAGCTTTCTATAGTTTTCAGCATACAGATCTTTTACATCTTTGGTTAGATTTATTCCTAGGTATTTTATGCTTCTTGGTGCAATTGTGAATGGGATCAGTTTCTTTATTTGTCTTTCTGTTGCTTCATTGTTAGTGTATAAGAATGCAACTGATTTCTGTACATTGATTTTGTATCCTGCAACTTTGCTGAATTCATGTATCAGTTCTAGCAGACTTTTGGTGGAGTCTATCGGATTTTCCATGTATAATATCATGTCATCTGCAAAAAGCGAAAGCTTGACTTCATCTTTGCCAATTTTGATGCCTTTGATTTCCTTTTGTTGTCTGATTGCTGATGCTAGAACTTCCAACACTATGTTAAACAACAGCAGTGAGAGTGGGCATCCCTGTCGTGTTCCTGATCTCAGGGAAAAAGCTCTCAGTTTTTCCCCATTGAGGATGATGTTAGCTGTGGACTTTTCATAAATGGCTTTTATGATGTTTAAGTATGTTCCTTCTATCCCGACTTTCTCAAGCGTTTTTATTAAGAAAGGTGCTAGATTTTGTCAAAGGCCTTTTCTGCATCGATTGACAGGATCATACGGTTCTTTTCTTTTCTTTTATTAATGTGATGTATCACGTTGATTGATTTGTGAATGTTGAACCAGCCCTGCATCCCAGGAATGAATCCCACTTGATCATGGTGAATAATTCTTTTTATAAGCTGTTGAATTCGATTTGCTAGTATCTTATTGAGAATTTTTGCATCCGTATTCATCAGGGATATTGGCCTGTAGTTCTCTTTTTTTACTGGGTCTCTGTCTGGTTTAGGAATCAAAGTAATACTGGCTTCATAGAATGAGTCTGGAAGTTGTCCTTCCCTTTCTATTTCTTGGAATAGCTTGAGAAGGATAGGTATTATCTCTGCTTTAAACGTCTGGTAGAACTCCCCTGGGAAGCCATCTGGTCCTGGACTCTTATTTGTTGGGAGATTTTTGATAACCGATTCAATTTCTTTGCTGGTTATGGGTCTGCTCAGGCTTTCTATTTCCTCCTGATTGAGTTTTGGAAGAGTGTGGTTGTTTAGGAATTTGTCCATTTCTTCCAGGTTGTCCAATTTGTTGGCATATAATTTTTCATAGTATTCCCTGATAATTGTTTGTATCTCTGAGGGATTGGTTGTAATAATTCCATTTTCATTCATGATTTTATCTATTTGGGTCATCTCCCTTTTCTTTATGAGAAGCCTGGCTAGAGGTTTGTCAATTTTGTTTATTTTTTCAAAAAACCAACTCTTGGTTTCATTGATCGGCTCTACAGTGTTTTTAGATTCTATATTGTTTATTTCTGCTCTGATCTTTATTATTTCTCTTCTTCTGCTGGGTTTAGGCTGCCTTTGCTGTTCTGCTTCTATTTCCTTTAGGTGTGCTGTTAGATTTTGTATTTGGGATTTTTCTTGTTTCTTGAGATAGGCCTGGATTGCAATGTATTTTCCTCTCAGGACTGCCTTCGCTGCGTCCCAAAGCGTTTGGGTTGTTGCATTTTCATTTTCGTTTGTTTCCATATATTTTTAAATTTCTTCTCTAATTGCCTGGTTGACCCATTCATTCTTTAGTAGGGTGTTCTTTAACCTCCATGCTTTTGGAGGTTTTCCAGACTTTTTCCTGTGGTTGATTTCAAGCTTCATAGCATTGTGGTCTGAAAGTATGCATGGTATAATTTCAATTCTTGTATACTCATGAAGGGCTGTTTTGTGACCCAGTATATGATCTATCTTGGAGAATGTTCCATGTGCACTCGAGAGGAAAGTATATTCTGTTGCTTTGGGATGCAGAGTTCTAAATATATCTGTCAAGTCCATCTGATCCAATGTGTCATTCAGGGCCCTTGTTTCTTTATTGACCATGTGTCTAGATGATCTATCCATTTCTGTAAGTGGAGTGTTAAAGTCCCCTGCAATTACCACATTCTTATCAATAAGGTTGCCTTTGTTTATGAGTAATTGTTTTATATATTGGGGGCTCCGGTATTCGGCGCGTAGACATTTATAATTGTTAGCTCTTCCTGATGGATACACCCTGTAATTATTATATAATGCCCTTCTTCATCTCTTGTTACAGCCTTTAATTTAAAATCTAGTTTGTCTGATATAGGTATGCCTACTCCAGCTTCTCCATCCCCTCACTCTCAATCTGAAGGTGTCCTCAGGTCTAAAATGAGTCTCTTGTAGACAGCAAATAGATGGGTCTTGTTTTTTTATCCATTCTGATACCGTATGTCTTTTGGTTGGCGCATTTAATCCATTTACATTCAGTGTTATTATAGAAAGATACGGGTTTAGAGTCATTGTGATGTCTGTATGTTTTATGCTTGTAGCGATGTCTCTGGTACTTTGTCTCACAGGATCCCCCTTAGGATCTCTTGTAGGGCTGGTTTAGTGGTAACAAATTCCTTCAGTTTTTGTTTGTTTGGGAAGACCTTTGTCTCTCCTTCTATTCTAAATGACAGACTTGCTGGATAAAGGATTCTCGGCTGCAGATTTTTTCTGTTCAATACATTGAAGATCTCGTGCCAATCCTTTCTGGCCTGCCAAGTTTCAAAAGAGAGATCAGTCACGAGTCTCATAGGTCTCCCTTTATAAGTTAGGGCACGTTTATCCCTTGCTGCTTTCAGAATTTTCTCTTTATCCTTGTATTTTGCCCGTTTCACTATGATATGTCGTGCAGAAGATCGATTCAAGTTACGTCTGAAGGGAGTTCTCTGTTCCTCTTGGATTTCAATGCCTTTTTCCTTCCCCAGTTCAGGGAAGTTCTCAGCTATTATTTCTTCAAGTACCCCTTCAGCACCTTTCCCTCTCTCTTCCTCCTCTGGGATACCAATTATGCGTATATTATTTCTTTATAGTGTGTCACTTAGTTCTCTAATTTTCCCCTCATACTCCTGGATTTTTTTATCTCTCTTTTTCTCAGCTTCCTCTTTTTCCATAACTTTATCTTCTAGTTCACCTATTCTCTCCTCTGCCTCTTCAATCCGCGCCGTCATTGTTTCCATTTTGTTTTGCATTTCGTTGAAAGCATTTTTCAGCTCCTCCTGACTGTTCCTTAGTCCCTTGATCTCTGGAGTGAGAGATTCTCTGCTGTCCTCTATACTGTTTTCAAGTCCAGCGATTAATTTTATGACTATTATTCTTTTTTTTTTCAAATTTTTTTTCAACGTTTATTTATTTTTGGGACAGAGAGAGACAGAGCATGAACGGGGGAGGGTCAGAGAGAGAGGGAGACACAGAATTGGAAACAGACTCCAGGCTCTGAGCCATCAGCCCAGAGCCTGATGCGGGGCTCGAACTCACGGACCGCGGGATCGTGACCTGGCTGAAGTCGGACGCTTAACCGACTGCGCCACCCAGGCGCCCCTATGACTATTATTCTAAATACACTTTCTGTTATATTATTTAAATCCTTTTTGATCAGTTCATTAGCTGTTGTTATTTCCTGGAGATTCTTCTGAGGGGAATTCTTCCGTTTGGTCATTTTGGATAGTCCCTGGAGTGGTGAGGACCTGCAGGGCACTTCCCCTGTGCTGTGGTGTATAACTGGAGCTGGTGGGCAGAGCCGCAGTCAGACCTGACATCTGCCCCCAGCGCACCACTGGGGCCACAGTCAGACTGGTGTGTGCCTTCTCTTCCCCTCTCCTAGGGGCGGGATTCACTGTGGGGTGGCGAGGCCGTCTGGCTTGTGATGCTGGTGATCTGGTGTATTAGTTGGAGTGGTTAGGCAAGGTGCACGGGGGCAGGAGGGGCAGGCTTAGCTCACTTCTCCTTCGGTGATCCACTTCAGGAGGGTCTCTGTCGCAGCGGGAGGGAGGCAGACCCGCTGCTGGAGGGGTGGCTCCACAGAAGCACAGTGTTGGGTGTTTGCGCGGAGCGAGCAAGTTCCCTGGCAGGAACTGGTTCCCTTTGGGATTTTGGCTGGGGGATGGGCGGGGGAGATGGCGCTGGCGAGCGCCTTTGTTTCCTGCCAAATAGCTCTGTCATCCCGGGGCTCAGCAACTCTCCCTCCCTTTGTCCTCCAGCCTTCTCGCTTTCCCAGCAGAGCTGTTAACTTATGACCTCCCAGATGCTAAGTCGCGCTTGCTGTCGGAACACACTCCATCCGGCCCCTCCGCTTTTGCAAGCCAGACTCAGGGGCTCTGCTTGACCAGCAGGCTGCCCCTCTGCCCTGGCTCCCTCCCGTCAGTCCGTGCAGCGCGCACCGTCTCTCCCCCCTTCTTACCCTCTTCCGTGGTCCTGTCGTCTGTGCTTGGCTCCGGAGACTCCGTTCTGCTAGTTTCTGGTGGTTTTCTGGGTTAGTTAGGCAGGTGTAGGTGGAATCTAAGTGATCAGCAGGATGCGCAGTGAGCCCAGCGTCCTCCTAAGCTGCCATCTTCTGGTCCCGACACACCTCTGTCATTTTTTAGGGTAAGCTTTTGTTTGGATTAGCAAAGGAATCTCAAAGCTATTAAAATTTTTTGTCCTAGGTGGAAAGCACCTATCTTATGCTATTTTTTTTTCTTACTCTCACTTGGTAAGAGTCATGCAGTCTTGATAAACAGTTTCTATTATTTAAATTAACTTCTATGATCTGATGACTTATTTTCCTGTTTAAGAAAACCCACAAATTAAAATGCTCATTGTGTGCAGAAGGCAAAATACATATGATCCTGAACCACAGGCCTTAGGCAAATGCTGACTTTTCTAAACAAAACATGTCCCATGATGATCTTGTGTACTGTTTAACCTCATTCTCAGAGAAAATTGTTTTTAATCTACAGTAACAGATATATGTAAATAATTTCTCAGTGAAACAAACACATAAATTCTTTAATATCACTACTATTCATTTGAAATTGCAGGAAGCAATATCTTACATCCATGAGGAAAAAAAGATCATATTAATCAATAAGACAAATGAAAGATGGAAAGCAAAAATAGTATAGATATAATTAATACACTTTTTAAAAATCCATGGAGGCACCAAGGCATAGCATGAATAGGAGATATTTTTAATTTTTTTCCCCCATGATTTTCCTAAAATCACTCTAAATAAACATAGTTGAAGTGAAAGCAGATACTTGCTCTACATAAGCAACCTTGCTTAAATCTTATTACTGACTATTCAGTGAGAAAAAAAGACTTAAAATCCCCGATTCATAAAAGGTATAGAACCTCCAGTGCATGGAGTAAGATTGTAGAGAGAGCAACATTGTCCAAGGATTGCCAGCCGAATATTCTAAAGAGAATCCTGGAGTAAAGTGGACTTTACCATTATATCATATCAAGGCAGCTATGGTATAATAATTTGGGATCTGGATTAAGAAACAAAAAGTGACGTTTAAATAATTCAGCAATTCATTAGTTGCAAAGGTAATGTGATAAGGTGGTATATCATGGATACCACTATCGGACAGATCAGGGCATGCTCTCTGATTCCCCTTCATACTAGATTGTGAAACGGGACAAAATCTTTAACTTCTTGGGGCTTCAACTTGTTCTTGTCTGCTAGGGCTGCCATAACAAAATATTACAGATTTGGTACCTCAGTCAACAGAAATTTGTTTTCTCACAGTTATGGTGTCTGAAAGTCCATGATCAAGGTGCCAACTGATCTGGTTCCTTGTGAGGGCTGTCTTTCCTGCTTGCAGATGATTGCATTCCTGCGCTGTCCTCAGGTAGCCTTTCCTCTGTGACACCTGAAAGAGAACTCTCATCTTTCACAAGGACAGCAATCATGTCACATTAAGGCTCCACCCTGTGACCTTATTAACCTCAGTTACCTGCTTATAGCTCTATCTAAAAATACAGTCACACTGAGAGTTAGGGCCCCAACATATAAATTTTAAGGGAGTACAATTCAGTCCTAACAATCTTCAAAGAAATAAAAGAAAGTGAATACATATTAAGCATTGCTCATTCTTTACCCCCTGCTTTGTCTCTACCAAAGTTTAGTCTGGTCTCTCTTTTACCTACAGACCCCTGAACTCTGCTTGGTCCCAAGCCTGATCAAGAACAAAAGTGAAGCATGTCTACTTTGTCAACTTCCCCTGGGAATCAGCTGATCACAAGGAGACATTTTTCCTATCAGACCCTACTGGTCATTTTCAGTTTCCCCACCAAAGATTCTGCTTATATGTGCTTGTCCCTGTTTTATCCTATCATAAAAACCTTGTTCTGTTTGAATTCGAGAGGGTCACAGATTTCTGAGATTACAGCAGTCTCCCTATTGCAATATTGAGTTTTTCTAATTAAAGCCTCTCTCTCTCTCTCTCTCTCTAAGTCCAAATGTGTCCAATTTGTCAAAGGTTAAAAACGTCTATATCATTGACTTATTTTGAGGTTTCCAAACCATTTGGCACAGTGTCTATTACATTGTATGTGAATAGTTATGTGTTCCTGGGCATTTGGCTTACTTTTGAAATCTGTGTATGTCACAAATAACAATTTGAAATAGGTGTATAAAGGTTGCTCTATTTCTAATATTCTGTCAAATAATTAGGCAGACTTCGGAATTTTGCGTCTTAAGAGGTCACATTCCAAAGACTTCATAGAAAATTATCATTTAAATTTGTAGTTGCATCCCAATATACGGAGTCACATAACATCAACATTTCCTAGGGCAACAAATATACTTATGGAATTTAAATGTATGATTTTATTATTCTGACTTCTAAGGCCTGTCAAAAAAATCTTCACCATATGCACAATGATGAATATGAAATGAATGACTAATATATTCCCAAGTGTCATTACACTTTTTTTTTTTTTTTTTTTTTTTGGGCACCAGCAAAGCTCCTGCTTTATCTTAGGAGAACTTGATATAAAGTAGTTGGAGGGAGGCGGTAATGAACTCATATTTATGAAGTGCTCACTACTGATGTGCTCTGATGTTTTAATTATGCTACATCATTTACCTTTGGGGTAGGTGTTATTATCTCCGTTTACACATCTAGGAATTAAGAATCAGAGAAGTTGAGTTCTTTGCTCAGGGTCACGCAGCTGTTAAAAAGAATAGTCAGGATTTAATCAGAGTTCTATTTATATACCCCATAAAGTGTTATCTTTTTACTGTAATATCCTGTATACGTATGAAGGAATCATTCATATCCCAACAGGCACAAATGAAAAGGCTTGTGCTTTAGGAAATGAAGAGGAGAGACAGGAAAAAAGAGCTTTCAGGAAATAGAGAACATTTGCATTGTGTTATGATCATAGGGAAGTAGTTTTATGTAGCTTGAAACGATTGATGCTGCATTTTTATTAGTACAAATAACCATAAATGAAAAGTTAAATAACTGAGAGAGCCAACTTCAAATGTTCATGAGGTAGGTTCTATGATTAATCTTACACAGAGACCACTGTGTTAGTGTTTAAAGCTAAAATGTGTTAAATTTAAATTCATATGTTAATATGATCAAAACTATTTTGCATAATTAGGAAAAGTTTTATGTTGTTGTGTTGACCATGAAACCTTCAATATTAAAAAAGAGAGGAAACCACATACAAATTTGACCTAAATAAAAGGGCACAAAACACTTTAGCAAAAAAGATATCACAGATATTAAAAATAAGATAAAAAGCAACTTTTTGCATGGGAGGAATAATACTTAGAAACTTTAAATATAAACTTGATATTTTATAGAATGATTCAGTTAATGTCAAATAGAAACAACTTTGTTCTTTGGTTAATTAACGGATTAATTAATTTTTGGATATATACTCCTTCATGATGATATACTGTCCTTAAAGACATAGGTTAAATTATACATAAATGAAAAGAAATTTCACAACTTCTCTTATATACTAAGCAGTATGACCAAATCCAAATGGAACTTTTGTCTACTTACAGCTTTAGTCTATGAACCTGTCACTAACATTCATTACCAAAAAAAAAAAAAAACCAAAACAAAACAAAAACAAAAACAAAAAAAGAAAAGGGAAAATTAGTGATTTTATACTCTTCAAAAGAAACAGATATCTATCCCAATATGACTTATTTTATTTCTTAAATACCCTACATTAAAAAATTTTAACTTTATTTAAAAAGTAGTTTATAGGGGCGCCTGGGTGGCGCAGTCGGTTAAGCGTCAGACTTCAGCCAGGTCACGATCTCGCGGTCCGTGAGTTAGAGCCCCGCATCAGGCTCTGGGCTGATGGCTCAGAGCCTGGAGCCTGTTTCTGATTCTGTGTCTCCCTCTCTCTGTGCCCCTCCCCCGTTCATGCTCTGTCTCTCTCTGTCCCAAAAATAAATAAACGTTGAAAAAAAAATTAAAAAAATAAAAAGTAGTTTATAAAATATTCTCTGAAAATAAGTTAAACTGGAGAGATTTACCTTTCTGCAATATATGCTTGCTCTTTCCTGAGCAAAATAAATGGTAACCTGGATGTTCTTACAATACTGCATATCACTTAAAATTCAAGCATTTTCTCATTGTCCTCTAAGTAATTTATCATGATAATCATGATTATAATTGCAATGATCTTGCTTCCAACTCATACTGTTATTTTATGATTTTATACTGGATTCATTTCTTAAGCCAAATAAAATAATAAAGATACTGTGAATGTAGAAGTCCTTCCCTTATATTTCCTGCCTTTTTCTTTAACCCTTCTTCCTACAGTAATTTTCTCCTTTTGCTTTCTTGTTGCCCATCTTTTAATGGGATGGCTCTTTGAAGTGTGCTGGTAACTAAATCATCCTCCATAAGCGACATCTCAAGCAACCCTGTTCCTTTTGTGTATCACATCTGTGTGGGTCGCTGGAGGCTCAGTTAAAGCTTATTCTTATTGGAGCACAGTACGAATGTTATCTGAAAGCCAAAGGGTGCATCGAATTCAACTGATAATAAAGCAAAAGGATTTCAACTTTCCTTACTTGCACAGTAACTTAGTAACCTAACATCAGTGATTACGTGTCTAAACAACACTCACATATAGCAAGCTACTTGACAGCAGGAAGAAACAATACATAAATATTTCAGTACCTTGGAGTAAACCCAACTTATAACATTAAGTTATGCCTGCTTAAAATCTTTCCCAAAATGTATCATTTTCAATTCTCCACCCAAGCCAGGCTATATCTACAGTGGTTTAATGAAGTAGAGTTACCATTGAATTTCATCTATGTCAAGGGAATCTGAGCCTTTCAATTATAATAGGATGTTTCTCTTCTTGATAACTGAATTTTATTCCTTGAAACAAAACATTTGCCACTACCTCTGTGTCTGCTGGCAAAGAAACGCAGAGAAGTATTATGAATATACATGATGTACAGTGATTTTAAAGAAAATCAGGGAAGGGCTATTTGTTCTTAATAACTAGCCTTCTATTGTAGAGACAAACATTTTGAAACATTCAAAAATAAGTGATAAAAGCATAAAATAAATGGAGAATAAGGTACCATATTAACAGAATGACATTCACAAAAGAAAAGGCACCCTTTCCCACTGATAAACATTGCCAGGTAGTTCTAGCTACGCATTGGAGTTTACATACACAGCACACAGTAGAGGGCCTGTTCCCTCATAGATGCTTAATAACTGGCAGCTGTTCTCTGAACTGATGATCAGTTGGTAATGTTGATTTACAGCCAGAAAAATTGATTCCACATTTGAAAATGTGTTTACACAGAGAAATGTGTATCTACTGTGTAATAAACATAATTAGATGATGATTTGTAACAATGGGCACTAAGTAATATAGTGCAGTACATAAATAAAGGTTAAAGGACAAAAATTTCCTCTCAGAAAGAAGATTTATACAAAGATTACTTTCTTTTTGTTGTATTAATACTTTCTGATTTTTTTATTGAAATGAAAAGTCAATTAATGATATTTCTTATAAAAATAATTAGGGAAAACAGATAAATCTTTTTAAAATACATGGTCTAAGTTCATAAATAACTGCCACAAAATAGATGTTTATGCTGTTACTTGATATAATTTTCCCACATTTTTAAATAGTGGTGACTAATAAAGGTAGTGAAATAAATATTCAGAGGTCAGGAACACTTCATAGCATGGCTGCTCAAATAGTTAGATTGCCTTTAATTCAAATTAATTATTGGATCATCATCGCTTTTGAGTGCTGTATACTTTAAAAGTTTTGCTGATACAGATGAGTTCAGAGTAAGGCTTTTTTTTTCTTTCTTTTTTTTTTTTTTTTTGCATTTTCTGAATATCACTTGTAAAGTCACCTTTTAAAACTATAGCTATTGTTTGGGTATAGGGGAAATTTGAATGCTGTTGCTTTACATTTTAATAAATAAGAATTCATATGTCTAGTTTCCTCTGATGGAAAAGCCACTGAATGTTAAGTCAAGGCCCACAGAGCTACATTTGTGGCTACAGCAGTAAGTCATTTCACCTGTGGTGCATTTGTGGCTTCGTTACAGTTGGTAGAATGAATTAATAAATATCAAATTTCAAATACTGTGTTGGGAATACAGGACACAGATTCTTATGAGAGATTTTAAATATGGGGAAGAACTAGTGAGGAAGAGTACCAAGGGTATTGGATGCTGACTCATTAGATGTTGTGAACTATATTAATAAGGGCCAATCTTTTTTTTTTTAATTTTTTTTTTCAACGTTTATTTATTTTTGGGACAGAGAGAGACAGAGCATGAACGGGGGAGGAGCAGAGAGAGAGGGAAACACAGAATGGGAAACAGGCTCCAGGCTCTGAGCCATCAGCCCAGAGCCTGACGCGGGGCTCGAACTCACGGACCGCAAGATCGTGACCTGGCTGAAGTCGGACGCTTAACCGACTGCGCCACCCAGGCGCCCCAATAAGGGCCAATCTTGAACATATTTTTTAACCTTTGAATAATAGCCAGGGCTACCATCCTCCAGGCTGATGCGATTCCTGCACAATAGCTCCTGACTTGGTGAGCAGAGGGAAAGGAAAATCCCACTTACTCTTTGTCAGTGAACAACCTGCATAGCTGGTAGTGCTGTTTTTATTTTTATTTTATTTTTATTTTATTTTATTTTTTATTTTTCTAATGGTTTCAGGAGTAGAATTTAATGATTCATCACTTACATATCACATCCAGGTCTCATCCCAATATCCTCCTTAATATCCATCACCAATTTAGCCATTCCCCCCCACCCAATACCCCTCCATCAACCCTCAATTTGTTCTCTGTATTTAAGAGTCTCTGCTTTTATCTTATTTTTGCTTCCCTTCCCCTATGTTCATCCATTTTTTTCTTAAATTCCACATATGAGTGAGTGATCATATGTTTGTCTTTCTCTGACTGACTTATTTCACATAGCATAATACACTCTAGTTCCATCCCATTGTTGCAAATGGCAAGATTTCATTCTTTTTGACTGCCCAGTAATATTCCATTGTGTGTGTGTATACACACACACACACACACACACACACACCATTGTATATATATACTTCTTTATCCATCCATCAATTGATGGACATTTGGGCTCTTTCCATAATTTGGCTATTGTTGATAGTGCTGCTATAAAAATTGGGGTGCATGTGCCCCTTGAATCAGTATTCTTGTATCCTTTAGGTAAATACCTGGTAGTACAATTGCTGGGTCATAGGGTAGCTCTATTTTTAAGTTTTGAGGAACCTCCATAACTGTTCTCCAGAGTGGCGGCACCAATTTGCAGTGCAAAAGTGTTCTCCTTTCTACACATCCTCGCCAAAATCTGTTGTTTCCTGAGTTGTTAATTTTTGTCATTCTGACAGGTGTGAGAGAGTATCTCATTGTGATTTTGATTTGTTTTTTCCTGATGCTGAGTGATGTTGAGTATCTTTCATGTGTCTGTTGGCCATCTGGATGCCTTCTTTGGAAAAGTGTCGGTTCATGTCTTTTGCTCATTTCTTCACTGTATTACTTATTTTTTTTGATGTTGAGTTTGATAAGTTCCTTATAGATTTTGGATACAAACCCTTTATCCAACTTGTCATTTGCAAATATCTCTCCCATTCCATCGGTTGCCTTTTAGTTTTGATGACTGTTTCAGTTGGTAATGTTTAAATTCCTGCACTTGTACCTACAATACTAACATTCAAATCCTGATTTAACCTTTTATTGGCTATTTAGCTTTGGGCAACTTAGCTAACCTCTATAAACATCATTTTCTTTGCATATGAACTAGGAGTAATGAGAATGCCTTCCACATTGGATTGTGTGGAAAAAAAGAAAAGACAAGAAGGGTAAATGTTTACTATAGTAGTGATAAATTAATGTTAATGGTTATTTTAGTCTGTATAGAAATGCCACATTTATTATGATGATATTTGCAAGGGTTTATGAAATAAGATGCAGTTATAATATTATTCAGTGTATTCTATAGTGATGGGTAAAAAATGTGTGAATTTTTTCCACTAATTGGCAGGTGTGAAAACATATATAAAGTAATTCTGTGGTTTAAAGTTAAAAAAGAGAGGTTGAACCCTGTTCAGTCTCACTACTACAGCCGGAGTTGGAGGACAGACTCTATTCTCCTGAAAGGAGCCAGTGACCTCTTAGGTTTTATCTCTAGATAAACATCTAGGCAATAAAACCTCACTAATATGCACTGTATCATGAGGGCATGGGGAATATATCTCCACAAGTTAGATCTCCGTGTACTGGGGAAAAGTCATAAAAGAGCACAATTGTAATATCTCAAGGGCTTAAACTTAGTAACCCTGGAAGTTTATCAATGGCTTTCTGGTCAGAACAACAGGCTTCCTTTCAGTGGTCAAAGAGATAAATGACTTTGAAAAATATAATATTTTAACATAATTTTATTTTTAAATTAATTTGAAATCAGAAAATAAGCTGCCATTAAATATATGTGGATCTGGTTGTGAGCCTGAGAAAATAGTCAAGAGGTTAGAGAGTTCCAATGTTCAAGAATTTTGCTTAATGAGTTTTGTAATGTGTTGGGGAACAATAGGTTATGCTCCAGATGGAACAAAGTTTCTAGGATTGTGTTACAATTATGCTGAGACTATTGACAAGGGGAAGTTATAATGAGCTATAAGGCAAATGTGAAATTATGAGGATTTTTGTGATTTCAGAGGAATAACTATTGGAAATATTTAATTTTTAATAGTAAGCATGGAGTTTGATTACTGTGCTCTAATATAACTTAAGGATAATATTTGCTTGCATGCTGATAGTTATTCAATTATAAGATATAAGATAATTATTCTAAGATTGAGAAAAGTATATATGCCTCAATTAAGACTTCTTCCTGAGAGAACCAATTTACATGGGTAAACCAAACTAATAAAACAGTAAAGATGGTACATTACATATTCTCTGGAATTCAGGGAATCAAATGCTTATTGAAAAACTCATATTTTCCTTTATGGAAAATATTGGCTTCTTAATTATTATTTCTACTATGAACAGTAAATTAGTTTTTCTTTTTTTACAGGCTTAATTAAATTGATAGGAAAAGGGGATCAGTTATTCAGATATTTTTCACACACATTTTTAACAAAATGTTCTAAGGGTTAGTTATAATCTTGTCTTTAGCCAAAGAAAAATTAATTGAATACAACAGGGTATTTTTCTTTCTTCTCTTTTCTTTTTTGTAACTTGTCATATGGTTTATGACTACAATAATTTCAATATTAACTAACAAGCTTTTTAAAAAAATCACAACATTGGTAAGATAATTACAAAGTAAGTATTAAATAAATTTATTTACTACTTCTATCTTCTGTTTCCTAGGCTTTATCATTTGAGAATGTACCTCAAATTTCTCTTCACATGACCACTTCCAATCACTTATCACACAATCATACATTTAACAATATTTACTGAGTATTACATAGTTGTCAATCACTGTGCCAAAATAAGCATAAAACATACTGTCTTTGCACTTAGAATTGTAAATTTATTAAATAAATGCTGCTGGACATGCTAAATATATAACTAAAGTTTGCTAATGTGAATTTTTCTCTGATAAAAATATAAGAAGAAGACATAAGGCTTAATTTGCAAGGCAAATAAAGGATTGATATAGATTATGCATTATTGATTTAGTCATATTTAAAAATGGTATAGCTTATTATAAGAAAAATATTTGAAGAATTTCTAGAATTCTTTAAAAGCAATTTTGTATGGCTTATGGAATAGGTGAGCAATTTAGCAAAATAGACTTTTACTACTATAAACATTGCTCTGGGATAATTCTGTCCTAAATCATGGCAACATACAATTACAAGGACTTTTGCAGATTAAAAAAAACATTCAGACTGAATAGAACAGCACCTGGGATACATAATAGATTTGTTTCAAAGCATTAAAAATTGCATTTTACTTCATTATTTAATCTTCTGCTGTGTTGGTTGGCTTTGATAAAGTGAAAAATAGCCCTTCTGACAGCTAGAGTGTCAGGAAGAATTGAGACAAGTAACAGAAACCACAACTTTACCAAATGGACTACATTATAATGTATAAAACAGATGAAGGGTTTCAAACCAAACGAGGATATTCATCACAGAATAAGTTTAAACTTTTTCCAGTTCATTTGATACACATATTCCAAGAAAATGGTATAGCAACTCCTCATGGATTCATGTATTCTAAAGACAAGATCGCTGACTATTCTCAAAACTTTAGTTTATAATTTCTTACAACCTCTGAAAAGATCATTTCATAACTAAACTCTGTCCTCCAAACTTTATTAGTACCCCTTCCCTAAGGCTACTTTTTGGGATACCCCAGAATTTCCTGTATTGTGGGATCTTGCATTCCTCGTAGTCTCTGGCTGATGGATATATACAGTTTATTTAGGTGCAGATGTTTGGGTTTTAGTCTTTACACATGCTAGTAATGAAATTTGATATCAGAAATATACAACAGGTTGCATTATGGGCTCCATCTCATGTAATCTAAAAATAAAGACTTGATTTGAATTACAGTTAGTTCTAGAATCAACAGCAGAATTTGTAGATCTTCTTTATAGTGCTTGAACATTAATATGTCTCACCATTGACCTGCTTCTTTTGGTGTCTGGAACCTTTCCCTTCAAACCATATTCTCTATTCTTTGTATCCTTCATATTAAAGAAATACTATGGCAGCATAAAATCTTTGGAAGACCATGTCTATGTTAAAAAAAGATTTCTTTTAAAATTTTTTTAGTTTTAAAGCAAATTTGAAAGATATACAGAGTTCTTTATAGCCTACAAACAGATTCTCCCAATGTTAACATATTACATACTCATGGAACTTTTGTCAAAACTGGAACATTATCATTAGTGAATTACTGTCAGCTGAACTATACATTTTACCAAGATTCCTACTATTTTCATTTTACTGTTCCATAATCCAATCCAGGATACCGTATTACACTTAGTCATCATGTCTCTGTAGCCTTTTCTGTCCTATTGCAGTTTCTCAGTCTTTACTTGTTTCTTACAGTTTTGACAGGTTTGAAGGATATTGGTCGGTATTTAAAATATCCCCTCAACTGGGTTTGTCTGATGTTTTTTTTTTCATGATGCTTCATGATATCAATATGACTTATTACTGGTGATGCCAACCTTGATCACTTGATTAAAGTAGTGTTTGCCAGCTTTCTTCACTTTACTATTTTCCTTTTCGCATACTCTATCATTCGGAAGTAAATTATTAAGTTCAACCCACAATCAAGAACAGGAGAATTAAGCTCCTCCTCTTGAGAAGGGTGAAGTGATGACACATAATATTTAGAACTTTTCTCTAAGAAAGATTTTCTCTTTATTTATTCAGTGTCATGTTGGATTCACGTATGTTTATTTCATAATTTGAGTTTTAATCCAATACTACATTATTTAAATTTTTACTCAAATATTTTCTGCTTGTCTATTGAGAGTGCTTTCAGGTGATCCCTGTGTTCTCCCATTCCTTCCTCTTCTTCCCTTCTCCTTGTACTTCCTTCACTTTCTGGCATTACACGGTGTTCCAGACTCTTATATATTTCCTATCCAGGCCCTAGAATTAGCTATTTCTTCAAGGAGACCTAGATCCTTTTAATGGAAAATGGCATTTGGAAAACAAAATCTGAAAATCAGATTCCTGTATTTTGATAGCTTACCATAGTATAAATTCTACTTTTCACATATAGAATCAAAATAATAATAAAATTATATTTCAAAGCTTTTCTCACCTCTAGAATACCATAATATGGAAGTTAATACATGAGGAACATTCAGAACATATAAAATCAATTTTGTTATTGGGGTGACAGCAGTGATATCTGGGTCTGGTGGCAGCAATGGCAGCTACTGACTTTCCAGTTGAGTGATCAGTATGCTTCTGGAAGTTGTTGCTAGTAGGATCTGGTTTCGCTAGCTCTTAAATGACTTTGTAAACTGCCTGTTCATAAACTGTAATAATCTTTTTATCAGAATACCTGCAGAGTTCTATTGTCTGAAACTAAGAATGTTAACCCATGCATTGATTACAGGATATAAAGTGCCAAATGCAGGTCACCAAATCAGGACAGATACTGCATCCTAGAGTGACATCCAATCACTCTGTAAAACCACGACTGTGAAGGAAAGAAGATCAAATTTAGAATAAGTATCCAGCATACTCATCCAGCTGTAATTAAAAAGACCTCTCAATTTCATCATCTTTATCATGGATTTGAGCCATCAATGTAAGTTCACCATGAAGCATACCACTTTTCAGGGGTATACATATTAAATAGCAAACTTGCACACATGAAACATTCATGCTTTCAAACCTTATACAAGTCATGTCCTTTTTATAATTTTTGATTCAGTGTTATAGGACTTACTTACATTATGGAAATGTTGATTAGATTAATTAGCATTACCTTGTGGTGAACACCTTGAGTAACATGGTCATATAATTTCCAAATGGTTAGATATTTAGTTTCTACTGAAGTCCTAAAGCAATTCCAGAGATATTTTCAGCAGCAGAAGATATTCTTGCTGAAGTTTACATGAAATTGGTCAAAAGTCTCTGGTTTCTCTTTTATAATTCTCCTGTTTGAGACATTTTAACACTGTCGTATGCCACTGTCTTCACTTTGTAGGGTCTACCAGATGGTAAAGCCACATTTCAAAGACTCTTGTTCGGAAGCATGGGATGGTACAAGATCTTTCTCTTATATTAGACTCTCATTTATATTTTCTCTTTCTTTCTTTCTCTTTCTTTCTTTCTTTCTTTCTTTCTTTCTTTCCTTCTTTCTTTCCTTCTTTCAGTAGGCTGCATACCCAGTGCAGAGCCCAATGTGGGGCTCAAACTCATAACCCTGAGATCAAGACCTGAGCTGAAATCAAGAGTCTCTGACACTTAACTGACTGAGCCACACAGGGACCCTTAGACTGTTCTTAAAGCCTGAACATGTGAGTTATTAAGAAAATTGTTTCCATAAGGAAATATCTTGTAGCCTGCCTCCAAAGTCTTCAACAACTGAACCTGTTTCTTAGGTGCAAGGAGGATTAATAAGCAGCAATGTGTATACCATATATACCCATGTCACTGTGTCATTTTTTTTTCTACCAATAATCTTCTGGATCCTAGGAGCATGAGAATGTAAGGATGGTAGACCAATATACTGTTCCATGGCATGGTGAGGGTCTTGGACTCTGTGGACCATATTGAGGAATAATGTGCAGGAACTGATGTATCACTGAGGTGGTAGATTAAAATCTGCTCACCCATTTTGTAAAAAAGGCAAACAAGTTCTGGTAGCTTTTGTGTACTTTATGGAATGTGTTATCCTCATCAATAGCTACACTCCAAATATCAGAGGCTGTATTAATTACAATAGTTCACTTCAAAAATCAGAGGCCAATATCAATTTTCCATTTTCAACTATAATAACTTACAACAAAATTAGTGACTTAAATTTTAAAAATCTTATAATTTTGTACATCAGATATCCAAAATAAGCCTCACTGGGCTAAAATCAAGGTGTAGGCAGGACTGTTTCTTTCTGGAGGCTCTAGAGGAGAATTTACTTCCTTGCTTTTTCCACTTTATAGAGACTACCTATATTCCTTAGCTCATTCATGGTTTCCTTTCCCATCTATAAAGCCAGCAACATGGTGTCTCTCTGACCCTGTTTCCATCTTCATAGCTCTCTTCTTATCAACCTGGGAAATTTCTCCACTTTTAAAGATTCATGTGGTTAGCTTGGGCCGACTTGGATAATCCAGGATAACCTCTCCATATCAACTTAATTACTTCTGCAAAATCCCATTTACCCTGGAATGTAATATATTAACAGACTCTGGGGATAGGGCATGAACAGCTTAGTGGAAGATTATTTTACCTATCACGCCATATTTAGTTATATTTGTAACAGCAGTCCTATTTAGTCTCCATCTTATATTATTCTCTAGGAATATACAAGGATTTTACTAACCAATCTTAAGAACTGAACTGGACTGAACAAGACTGCTATTACACCTGTGACTTTCAAGCCTTTGATAATTAAATCAGTCATTTATATTTCCCTAAGAATGATGACAGTGACGCCAATGATGACGATAATGATGACGTGGCTGGGATGGGCTCCTCCATTGACTTCCAGTTGTTTCTTTGTACCATATCATTTATAGGCTAGGAAACAATGTTGGAATATCCATTTTTGTTGTATTTTCAGGAACTGGAAAAATGATCGGACATTAGTGTCAAGGGTCCAAACTTCTTACTCCCACAAATTCCTACTCTAATTTGCACCTCACAGTAATATTTTAGGTTTCTAATAACTATAGTTATCTTGGAGTTAAGATAATTTTCTCAAAACCCTTACTTTTATGTTTCTTTCATTAACTTCTCTGTGGGAAATGTGAGCGCTGTAAAGGACCCAGTGTCCCCTACAATCAAAGTAGACTACAGGTAGACCATAGGACTGATAAATGAAGTCAATTATGGGATTTTTTGAGAGGTTTTCACCTTTTTATGGTTGTGATTCAAGTCAAAACAGCATTAATGGTCGATCTTGAATTGCTTTGGTTTTACAACTCAAGAAGCTTAGTTGTCTTTCATTTTCATTCTTAGGAATCCATTGACTGCCAGAGTGTTCTGCATGCCATATCGTTCTGAAGTCCTGACTACTGAGAGTAGGCTGAGGACTATCATGATGACCACACACACCTCACTTCTGAAGAAAGTGAGCTCCTATAGCTAAAAGTTCCTCTGATTACAATTAAGAACAGAAATCCCCATCGGATTAAAAGCTCTACTATCATCATTTCTAGTACAGAGAGAACAGTGATAGAGCAAGTTTCAAAGATTCTTATCCTCCTGTAATCAACATATATATATATATATATATATATATATATATATATGCCTATATACATATATATCATATATATCTATATTTTTGTATTCCATATCTATTTCTATCTATCTATCTATCTATCTATCTATCTATCACTTACCTAGAGAAAGAGGAAGAATGGTCAAAGCCTGTGAGCCTGGAAAGAATAGAGATTGGGCTGGGTGAAAAGACCATATAGGACAAAAGACATAAAGTATCTCTATCTCTGCAGACTTCCAAGCCATTCCTCTATATTATATTATTTATAAACTTCCAAGGCCACAAGAGCATGTGTTACATTTTGGGTAAGATTCACATTACCTATTAGTTATAGTAAATACCAAAGGGATTTGCTTTGTAAATTAATAAAGTACATGGGTCCTGTAGCATCCATTTTGATTTTTTACTGGCCATTTTTCTTATTATTCTTATATCTTGAACTGTGTTTAAGACTGATGTGTTCATTTCATAGCTAGGTTTTAAGAATGTGATATATTTTTCTTTATTTATTTAGTTCTCTTCACTCATTAGTCTGATGGCTGATATTGGGGTCATTTTTGGTCCCCTTTTCCCAGAAGGTTTTCATGACAATGGTTCTGGCTTAGGGCATGTGCTCATTGAGACCTACTGACACTGAGATGAAAACATGCTGATCTGAAGGTGACAACAGCCATACTGAAGGATAGAACTGTGTTATGAAATGTTCATCATAAGTACTTTATTATTGTCACTGAGGATAGAGATTGGAGGATAAGGAAGAAAAAGTAATATAGTGTCTAAGGGAATCAGGGTACAAATTTTAAAATTTTATTTTTAGTATAATTATTTTTTACCTTTTGATCTCCTTTACCCATTTCTCCCACCTCTACACCCCACTTCTGACCAATCATCTATTCTCTATAAGTTTGTTTGTTTGTTTTTTGGTTTGTGTTTCCACATATAAGACAGATCAAATGGTATTTGTCTTTCTCTGACTTATTTCATTTAGTATAGTGTCCTCAAGGCTTATCCATGTTGTCATAAATGAGTAGATTTCTTTCTTTTTTTTTATGGATGAATAATAATCCATTATATGTGTGTATGTGTATATATATACACACATATATACATATATGCTATGTACAAAAACATTTAAAAATAAAAATATGTTCTAATATTTATTATCTCTCTTAAAATTTTTTCAAAGATTATCTCGGAATGTGCTAAATATTTTTTCAAGATCAAATTGTTTTGGTCCCATATAGATCTAATAATGATCCTATTATTGTTGAAATACTAATTTTATCCCTTTAAAAATTATTTAAATATTTTAGTTCAAACTTCAATTCATCATTATCTTAACATTTCTGTTTTTTCTGCTTTTCATCGACTAACTTCAAAAAGCAGTTCAAACTAAATTGTTCTTATATCCATAAAATTGACAGATTTATTTAAAAAAAAGTATTTGTTCTTACTCCTAGATATAATTTTGATTTGCTAGTTTGTATTGTTTGAAACAACTTGTAGTCTTACTGATTCTCCTATTTTTTTTTTTGAAATGTACATTCTAACACTTGCATTCTTGTAACATAATTAATCCTTTTGAATGGTGGCTCCACTTTAGTAGCATTATATGATACCAAATCCAATAGTTAAAATATAAACATCTAATATTGAATTCAAAACTGAGAACAGTTGACTAGTAATCTTTATTACTGCCTTTCTCAAACTTCCCATAAAATACTACAGTAAGCAGAATGACCCACACAGGTGCACACACCCTAATTCCTATATTTTATTGCAAAGCAAAAATGACTTTCCGATTGTAACTAGGGATAAAAACTTAAAATAGGCAGAGTAGCTTGGACTATCCAAGTGGCCCCAATATAATCATCTGAGCCCTAAAAGCAAAGAATTTTCTCCATCCATAGAGAGAAGAGGTGAGGCAGAAGGAGAAAAAAGAGATTCAAAATGTTGGAAAAACTCAATGCCCTATGACTGGTTTGAAGATGAAAGGGGCCAAATGAAAAGAAATGCAGGTGGTCTAAAGATGCTGAAAAGCTCCCAGCTGACAGTCAGCAAGGAAATGAGGACCTCAGTTTCATAAATGTACAGAACTGAATTCTGCCAACAATTTAAACAGCCTGGCAATGGATTCTCCCTTAGAGCCTCCAAACATCAGTCAAGGCCAGTCAACTTTTTTATTTTAATCCTGTGAGCACAGAAGTCAAACACACCAAACTTCTAATCTGCAAAACCGTGAGATAATAAATAGGTATCATTAAAAAAAAAAAGATTTATATTACCCAACTCAGCCAACGGAAAGAACTATAGCTAGATTTTCAAACTATCATATTACATGCAGAGTCTATTTACATGTGAGTATGTGTGTGTGTGAAAATATACACATGACTAAGCATGTATACCTATAGCAAAGAAATAATTTTAAAAATTGTATCTTTGATTAAGGACCTCAAACACTGCACTTGTAAAATTTCCATTTTTTTAACGTGTATATTAGGAAAGTCTTGGAAGTACTTTTTGAACATGACCTTTTTCTTCCCTCCGGATATTTCACTTCATCCATTGCCGTTTTGGCAATGACATCCATCCACTGCCATTTTGAATTAAATTCTGATTAAAGCTCAATGAGACAAAGATTGACAAATGGAGCAAATTGTTTACGTTTTCCAGTACAGGAGGAGAAGCAATGGTAATTTCAGAATACATTAGTACTGAAAAGGGATAGGGTTGAGAAATTTACTCACCTTCTACATCCTCTGACATAGCATCATTCAAGTTTTCCATCCTTTCCAAAGTAATGTTCTAACATTCATCAGAGAGAAGTAAAATGTTTGTGAATTTAGCTGAGGGTGTATTTTGTTGTTTTATGTTCCAAAGTGGTTTTTTGTCAATCCCAGCCCCATGACTATGAGCAGTAAGTAATTCCTTCAGGAGAATCACATGAAAGCCTTACATTTTATTCCTTACTTGAGGTAAACTTCTGAGAGTTGAAAGAGTCATTCTATTATTTGGAGTTGCTTAGAAATATCAGAAGCAACAAGCCGGCCCTGAAATCTGATATTTCTCATCTCTCATAGATTTCTGGCAGCAGGTTCTTTTGTTTGGTAGCAACAACGTACCTTGGCTCAGCTGAGTGAAAAAGACAAAAAGGATTTTATTGGAAGGTTATTGGAATGACTGAAAACTTAAACCATGTTCCATAGTATGTGTTTTTAGTATTATATGTTTCTGAGATAGGATTCTATGTGTTTAACATGTCTGTCTCTCCAGAAGGATATAAATAATTTGAAAGTGACACTAAAATGTTGGAGCTCTTTGAAACATAAATGCCAAATAAATCACACCCTCTTCCTAATCACAGTTCTGAAAGCAATAAATGATAACATGCAAGTCCAGCATATTACTTTTCTGACTGATAAAGTTGGTCAAGAACTGGTCTTGGTAATGAGAAACAAGTAGGCTTGCAGATACTTCCCAATCTCCCAATCATGTTTATGGCACAGTCCTTCAGGAAAATGAAAATCTACACCTATCCAGGATTATGCAGTTATAAATCTGGCACTTAAAACAACAACAACAAAAATATAAAGAAAAGAGCAGGTCTGAAAACCCAGAATTTATAGCCTCTTAGTGGATTAGCTCCATCCAGTGTAGCAACATAGGCCAATGAACATCACTTACCAAGCAGGTAACTCATTCTTTCACCATGAGAAAAAAATAAGTAATGTGCAGGTCAAGAGGTCGTTTAAAGTGGAGATCCCTACATACTAAAATAACAAGTGTGGAGAAGCCTTTTCTCTGACATTATGTAGTCTTTAAATATTGATATGTCACTCTGTTCAATACAACAGTCAGCAAACTTTTTTGCAAGTTACCACATAATAAAAAATTGGGGCTTTGCAGTCCACATGGTCTCTACTGCAACTACCCAGCTTTGTCTGGGCAGCATGAAAGCATCTACAGGCAATACATAATGAATGAGTGTGGTTGTGTTCCAATAGAACTTTATGTCTAAAAACAGGCAACTAGCCTATATTTCTCTACTGGCCTTAGTCCGCCAACCTGTGTGTTTGAGTAATATTGACTCAGTTTACAAAAGTCTTTCATATACACCTTTATTTTACCTTGATATGTGGCTTTCGCAGATAATTTTGAAAGCTTCTCAAGGAAATGAAAGATTAACATCAATGTATAGAGCTATTGAAACCAGAGCCATTTTTCCTTTTTTGCAGTTCCATGTGACTAGATCCTAAACATTGAGAAATATTATTATTAGGGGCCGCTAGTTGAATCAGAGCCATCAATCCTTAGTTCAGAAGTGGCTTTTGAACAGCAACTTATTTATCAAATAGGATTTTGTTTCCTGACTCCTTCCATCTATTTCACTCCTGCTGAAATGGTCATGGTTTGGTACTTTGGTGGATTACCTTAAGAATATTTGTTCAACAGAAGAATTCTTTCCAGAGTTCTTTCCATGTGGTATCTGAGACATACTGGCACTTCTTGAGTCAGACTATTAATTCTGCTTTTGTTTTGATTGACTCACAAATGTGAAGTGACCCATGTGCTACAGGATCGATTTGTCCAAGACAATTAACTCTGCTTATCTCAGTGACCTCCAAAGCGACTGATTTTGCTTTCACAAACACTCGTAGCAAAGTATAACCAGTCATTATGTAATTGATGAAAATGACTGAAAATATGTGACCCCAAATCATTGTGTCTATCAGATGGATATAGAACTGTTCATATATTTTTAGATTTATTTCTCTGAAATAAAATTTAAGTGCATGATTCTATACCTCTGATGTCTATGTAAGTCACATGTGTTATTTTCAAAAGAAGATGGCTCTCTGTTTTTATCTAAGAAGTATTAATCACATGCAAATTTGACATATTGTGTCTAAACTAATGGTTCACAGTTATCAGAGTATGTTAGAATCACCTGAAGACTGCATCATTTCTGCCTTGCTGAGAAAAGAGATAATAAAATGTGTAGTTATACTGTGGTTTTGAAGATTAACTGAGACAATGTATATAAACCCTTGCCACAATGACTGGCAAATAATGAGAGCTTTAAAATGTTAACTTCATTGTGATGAAAACTCCTGGGGCTGCAATTTACTGTTTTCTTAAAGTAAGAGAATAAAAAAGTGTTTCAATGTTCTTTTGTTTTTAATAAAATGATTTGTCATGAAAGCACTGAGCAAAATTATAAGCATATTATGACATAATTAATGGAATAATGACTAACTATTCAAACAGTAACTTAATTTTATATTTTATAAAGAATTGTGTTCAGTTTGGTAGAGACAACTTAAACATTGTAAAATAATAAAAGTACCAGGCATTTTATACGTTCATCAGTAAGTGAAAAATGGCGACATTAGCAGTTGGGAGGCAGCTAAGGAGAAAAAGAAATTTCCTGTTAGTGGAGACTTTCTGCTTAGATCATATAGAGGAGTGTTAGCAGCCAATATAAGAGAAGACTTTAGTGTAAACAGCTGTTCTCTAATTTTCTGGTTAGATGTGTAGTCACTGCCTAAGAGCAACTAAAATCCTTCTGGGCCAACTGGCCATGATTCATAGGATTCATCTTCTAAGAATACAGTGGTTTCTAAACCTGGATGATTATTGAAGTATCTAGGAAAAAATGATTTTAATTATTTTATTTTAGAACATTCAACTGATACAGATATCTGATTTTTCACCCCAGTGTATATCAGAAGCAACCCTACACCAGTTACATCTTGTAAAAAAATTCCATAGGCAAGAACTCTTCCACAAGCAAATAACATAGTATATGCCAAGAGGTCTGTCCTTAGTATGTTTATAAAGAGATGAGACCAGATCTTCTGCAATTCTCTGGCTCTCTTGTAATGAGAGCTTTAGTTTTTAATATTTTCAACTATGTTTATCAGGAACAGATGTCTAAAATTTCCTTTTTCTCTATTATCTTTGCCTTGTTTTCATTTTTAGATTATGCTGGCCTTATAAAGAACCATGGTATATTTCTTCATTCCTCACTTTTGAAGAGTTTGTGTAAAATTCATTTTAGTTCTTATTTAACATCTAAAAAAATAAATTCACTTAGACCAAAAGAGTTCTTTGTAGGGAGGTTGTAGCTCGAATATTATGGATAATCCAGTACAGATCTGTATTCTGTTATCTTCCTGTGAAGAATGCCATGCAGATAAATTGGCTGAACTCAAATTCTACACTCTGTTCCTCCTATGGTAATCAGAAAGCTAAATTCTCTGCTCTGTAGTTTTAGTCTTCCAGCCATTGCTTTCTGCTGAGTACACTGGAACCTGGAAACTTCTCAAAGAATATATATATAACTCATATAAGAAAGTGGGCAGAGTTTTATATGCAAATTTTGTATCTCCTCCTCAGTAGCATTTTCTTTCTGGAATTTTCCCTCTCACCTTCTAGCCACTTCTGGAATCTACAAACACCACCATCTGGTTCCTCAAGTCTGTAAGATTACAGTTTCCACTGCTTTTCAACTCTCCCAGGCAGGCCCACTGGAGAGGGCCCTCAGGCAAAAAATAACATAATTGCAAATAGTACCAAATTTGTTACTCATCTCCAAGGTAGGACTGCCAGTCTCCTTCTGCTTGTGGTCACTCCCCAGAGTGTTCATAAAGTTGTGCTTTTAAAAATATTTTGTCCAGGGGTCCCTGGTGGCTTGGTGGGTTCAGCTTTGGACTTCAGCTCAGGTCATGATCTCACGGTTTGTGAGTTCAAGCCCTGTGTAGGGATCTGTGCTGACAGCTCAGAGCCTGGAGCCTGCTTCAGATCTAGGTCTCCCTCTCTCTCTGCCCCTCCACCGCTCACACTCTGTCTCTCTCTCTCTCAAAAATTAATAAACATTTAAGAAATTTAAAAATATTTTGTCCAGAGACTTTAATTTTTATCTGTAGGAAAGATAAGTTTATTACAGGCTATTCTGTCATTGTTATAAATAGAATTATCTTCCATGAAACATTTTGAAAAGCATAATCTTGGACTTCACCTCAGAGCTACTAAGGCTTAGGACCCTGTATTGCATAAGATTCCTATAGTTAAGGGTGTCTGGGTGGCTCAGGTGGTTAAGCCTCCAACTTGTGGTTTCAGCTCAGGTCATGATCTCGTGCTTTGGGAGTTCGAGCCCCACTCTGGGCTCTATGCTGACAGTGGGAAGGAGTCTGCTTGGGATTCTCTGTTTCCTGCCCACCCCCTCCCTCCTTGCTCATGCTCTCTCTCTCTCAAAAGTAAGTAAATAAACATTTAAAAAAAATCCTGTAGTTTATTATAGCTATCAGCTAGGATTTAAAACTTTCCTATGAACCTAGAAAATTCTAGGATATTTTTTTCCTTTTTAAAATTAATTAATTTATTGTTTAATTTACATCCTGGTTAGTTAGCCTCTAGTGCAACAATGATTTCAGGAGTAGATTCCTTAATGCCCCTTACCCATTTAGCCCATTCCTCCTCCCACAACCCCTCCAGCACCCCTCTGTTTGCTCTCTTAGAATATTTTTATTAATAAATCCTTGAGGGTATCAAGAAAACCCTAACTGATAGAAATGTTTCTATCTCTTTGCATTTAGAATTGTAAGTAGTGCTTTTCTGTAATTTTAAGAGCTGTAATTTGAGGTAGAAAAAAATAGCAAAGGCTCTTCAAACGTATGTAGGAGTGACTTGAGGCAGTAATTGTCACTACAGTAATACTTGCTATCTGTCGCCAGGACTTCTGACTACAAGCAATGCTCATTGGGTTATGTTGTCATTATGTTAAAAGATAGTGTTAGAGAAGATATTCTCCCAATCCATTAAAATTCAATTGAATATATGCCTCAGATCTTGGCTCAAACAAAGCATTTAGGAGACAGGAAAGGAAAATTTCCAAGACAAAGCAGAAAATGCTCAAGAGGCAATACTTTCATGTTGAAAGAACAATTCCAAGCCCACTTTAGACTGATTAGTTGTAACAGAGCCATTTTAGGAAAGATTAACCTGGTTTGAGACTGCTAGAGCTCATGCTTAAGGAAGCAAAAGACCAAAATATCATTTAGCATCCATTAAAATATATCTGAAAATGAAGTTATCAAAGACATTTATTACATGAGACTGAATTATGGCCTTCCTCTAATATCATTATTCTTAAGTTGAATGTAATAAAATTAGAAAAATTTTGTTGGAAAAATTTGAGAACTATCTAAAAATAACTAATTTTCATAAGGATAAGATTTTTAAATCCCGTAAGATATCTTCTGACACCCAGGGTCTCCGTATATTGGACTTTCTGCAACTGTATAATGTGTTTCTGGTAGTACAGATATACTAAGCTTATAATAATGGGTTTGTGAAGATGGTAACTGAAGAACTAGGCAAATGCTACAATTTGACAAAAAAAAATGTCTTTGCTTAACTGAAAACTTATTTTAAGGATTAAGGCTCTTTTGTATTTTAAGTAAACTCTAGGCGCAACATGGGGCTTGAACTCATAACCCTGTGATCAAGAGTCACATGCTGTACCAACAGAGCCAGCCAGGCACCCCAAAATTAATACTTTTTTACAATTAGAAGAAAAAAATATATTGGCACAACAGGAACAAAATATTATGTTTTTAATCAGTAAAAAAATTGGAAAAAATTTCTAAAAGTTATGAATGAGGAAAGTGAAAAACTTCAACATAATAAATGACTAATTTTACATGCATTATGAAAAGAAGCAGTGTTATAAGTAATTTATGTTGTCTCACACTCATAGATTAAAATTTTAGTTATATATATATTTTGATTACTAACCATCAGTATTCTCATCCATGAACTAGAGATGATGATAATAGTATATGTTTCCTCATAGCACTGGGGTAAAATTACACGCCATAATGTATGTAGAGTGTTTAACTGGGTGCCTGGCACATAGTAAGATTTCAAAAGGATTACTTATACTTTTTGTTTTTGTTATTGTTATTTTTTATTATTATAATTAAGAGGAGGCTGAGAATTCTCAATGAAGGAAGACATTTTCAATGCTCTGAAGACCAGAATCAAAAAAAACCTGATTACATTAAAATCCATCTAATTTCTTCTCTGTACTTCAAATTATAGATAGTATATTATTTTTTTCTTAATAGAAAACATCAGTCTATGCTAAGTGTCTTGTCTGAAAGTTGGTATCTCTTTTTCCTTTGGTTTAAAAGGATGATGATACAGAGAAGCTGCATAAATGGCTTGTTTGAGGAGGTTTCCAATTTGAAACTGTGTGCTGCTTTGAAAAGAGGACCCAAAGACTCTTTCATCAGAGATTTATCTACATATCTATGTAATCAGATATCAAGGACTTAAAAATATTTTTCCTTTAAATTTTAATAATAATAGTTTGAGACAAAACTGAGAATTTTAAGAAAGTTAACTATTTATTTTTAGGTTATTATGTGCATGATTTGAGTATACACATTTTAGGTAAATAACAAATACACATTCTAATCAGATCATCACATGAAGTAGGATTAGTAGTAATAATATTCACATCCGGAACCTGAGAAAGCTATAGAAAAGTCTAAACAGTTTAAAGTGATAGAGGGGTGCCTGGGTGGCGCAGTCGGTTAAGCGTCCGACTTCAGCCAGGTCACGATCTCGCGGTCCGTGAGTTCGAGCCCCGCGTCGGGCTCTGGGCTGATGGCTCAGAGCCTGGAGCCTGTTTCGGATTCTGTGTCTCCCTCTCTCTCTGCCCCTCCCCCGTTCATGCTCTGTCTCTCTCTGTCCCAAAAATAAATAAACGTTGAAAAAAAAAATTTAAAGTGATAGAGCCACCAAAACCATTTCTGACTCATTATATTAAGAAAAACTGAAGCATGGAACTATTTATAAAATACAATTATATTTTACAGTTAATTGTGTTCCAAAAATGTATAATAATTGTGTTATAGACATACACTGAAATCTACATTAGGAAACTGGAGCTGTATTTGAGTTGATATCATTGTGTCACCTAGGAAAACATCTTAAGCATTGGGACCTTTGTTTTGCATCTTTTAAATCATCTAACTGAACGTGATGTAAAATTGAAGATGATTCCCCAGTAGAAGCAAGTAGACAACCTGTAATAACATGTTGACTTTATTACCTGTGCTGAACGTGCAGCAGATTCATGATGATGGTCACAAATGAGTGTGTAAGTGTCCTCACTCCAGCTTAATAACTTATGGTAATCAGACCATATTTAGGCTTACTAGATTAATAGTAACGACAAACTAAAAGAAAAAAAATGTGCATGTTTTCAGGCTAAATCTGCCCATTGCTTTCTTTTGAAATTAAGCTACACGATTTGAGGACTTACTAGTATGCTTATAATGCATACAAAAGGGCTACTAAAGTCTTGTGTTCTAAATTTTGATAGATCATGATTTACAACCTGATCTTGTAAGTATTTAAACTTTGACAAGGTTTAAAACCTCCATAAGCTCCAGTTCCCTTATTTGAAGTCTTTGATGCTATTACTCATAAAACCAGCATCATAATTTTGTTGTGTGAATTGAGATTATGCAGGTTAAAAATAATCTGTCTCCAGTACAGAGTAAGGGCTCAATAAATTCTAACTGTAGCGTCTTCTGATTGGGTGGGGGCCACCAAATGTGGGATGACACTATAGGGTGGAAGCTGGCAGCACAGGCAGTGAAAGAATTCACCCAAGGCAGAACAAAGGAGATAGAAGTTTATTGAATACACTGCAAGGCAAGGGAGGGGCAGGCAGAACAGCAAAGCAGAGACTGCCAGGAGGCAGTGGTCGGGGCTGTAGTTAAAGGGAGAAGGTGAGGAGGTATGGGCATGTGTGGAATTTTCTTTTTTTGGGCAACTGTGCCTTAGTGTAAGTAACCCATTGGTCAGTTAGGGCATAGAGATATTTGGAGGTGGGTTGCCTAATGGGTCTGTTTGTATTCAGCCAGGGGGTTACTGTGGGCTACCTTACTCAGGTTTCCGTTATTCAAGTTCATTGCCTATAAGCCACCTTTACACTAACCTTTATTATTGTTGTCATTACCACATCATCATTGTCATCATCATCATTTAGTAAAGTTAATACTTATTTCTAGTTAGCTTCCTAATAGCCAAAAGAAGAAAGATATTTCTGCAGTTAAAATAACAGGTATTGCTTGGGAAACTATAATACATTGATGAAGTGTGAAAATATTGTATGAAGTTTGTCTAAACTCTTCATTTCTGTCTTCAAATAAGTATATCTGTTGCTAAACGTCAATTATTTTGCAAAGCCAATACTAATTTCTTTGGAATCTCTAGTGGTAATGGTTTTTGGAATTATCGGAGATACTTGGCTTTGCACATACATATCTACATTTATGTCTATAATATCCATATCCACACTCACATTCCAGGTCTTTATCTCTATTCCTGTTTTTTTTTTTTTTTATTTGAGAGACAGACAGAGAGAGAGAGAGAGAGAGAATGTGAATGGGGGTGAGGAGCAGAGGGAGAGAGAGATTGAATTTCAAGCAGGCTTCACTCTCAGTACAGAGCCTGACGTAGGGTTCCATCCCATAACCCTGGGATGGAACCCAGGCACCCTTCTATCCCTATCTTCAAAATAACATGGTCAGGGTGTCTGGGTGGCTCACTCGGTTAAGAGACTGACTTTTAATTTTGGCTCAGGTCTTTCATCTGTCTTTTTGGTAATAAACTGTAAAAACACAATCCTTATAAAATGTTGGCAAAATATTTCAAATTTGCTGAGCTTGAGATACATATATATAGATATAGATGATATAGATATAGATATAGATATAGATATAGATATAGATATAGATATATGTCAATCATGCTGTGTGTAAAGGCAAACTAGAAGGAAAACAAGCTTGTAACAACTCAATGAAAGTATAAAGATCACAGGGCAGAGTATCATTCTTTACTGATACTGAGTGGAACAAAAAAAAAAAGCAAAAGCTTCACAAGATTCACTATTATTATTTTCATTGTTGGACTGCCATTTCCATCTTCCCCTTTATTCGTCACAGTTCCTTGGACTGATTACATAAAGAAATGTATAGAAATCTCTAGCAAGTTAATTTCCTTTTGTGGAAAAAAAGAAAAACTCTTTTAGATTTTATTTATTTTATCTTATTTTAATTTCTAGTTTAGTTTTATATAAAGAGGGCAAATGATACAATAGATTACCATTTGAAGGTTTAGCTTTCCTTTGAACTCAAATCTCAATAATGACTGTATATTTAAGACATGGGTGTCTTTTTTTTTTTTTTATAGATAGTGATTAAGTTTTTTTTCTTTTTTTTTTCATTTTAACTGATAAAAACCCTATAAAACTGTTGGAGAACTTTTTTTAAGGGTTAAGTAATTATTTAAATCTTTTCTTTCTTTTTTTAAATAATGAGCTTTGGTATCAGCCCACAAGAGAACAAATAAATTTTTACTTTAAAGAGCTATTCTTTACATGTCTATATAGATGATTATTTATATGGGTACACTTTTTAACATTTCAATATTAAAACTCTTTTCTTTTCATTCACTTAGCTAATTTAAACAAGACTGACTGTAACAAAGGCTAATCATGTGTAAATATCAGATTGTTTAGAATCAACGTGTGTTTGAATGTTATGGCTCAAAATCACAGGCAGTTAATTCATAGAGTCACCTATAATTAATTATAAAATCACATCATAAAATACATTTAAAGTAATCCCTATGAAGTTATTATAGAATATTAGTTTGACTTCATTAAAAAAGAATTGAACTCTAGAAAAAAGTGTTTTGACATGCTGAACACATTATAAAACATTAAAGAACCAATTTTAAATTCTTCCTTTCTCAAGCTAGATAAAACACCGTGCTTTAAAATGCTAAATAAGAACTTACCCAGAGATTACCCCTCTCCAGCCAAACAATCAACATGCAATTTTATGTGGAACTGCCTGCCCCCCACTTTTGCCTCCTCTGTCATCATGTTTAATATTGACTAAAGGGATGACTGCAAGCCATAGACTAGAGATTAAATTCTAGGTCCTAGGATTCAAGTTGGGAAGTGAAATTTCAAATTACATAAACATAAATAGTTCTAAAAAGTTTTATAAGTGTATAATTGAAAGCAACCTTTTGTATTTTATAAAACCATAGGAAGCAAAGAGGGGAAAAGATAAGCTGCTAAAGAAAGGAAATGATCTTCTATAGATATGGATTCTGTGCCAAATACTAAAGCACTACACATGAAAGTCAAAGAAGGGGCACTTAAGAGATTTTCTCTGTGGGCACACTAATTAAGAGGTAAATTTGTCAAATAAGACAAAATGATAGTATTTGAAAATATAAACAGTAAATTCCTCATTAGAGAATATAATACACAAATAACTTAAATCAAAGAAGAGAACCCTGATAGATAGACAGGATAACATAGTCCAAAGAAATTTAAATCTAGAGTTTTTAGTGGTTCACATCTAAGTTTTTTTTAAATTAAACTACAGTTGCACAATGAATAGCTTTTTGAAGAAAAATTGTAGATTTTAGTGATGACATAGATTTAATTGAGTTAATTTTTCTGAACATAAAAATTGTAGCAAAGTTGATAATTCTTTATCACAGGAGTATTTGTTGACTCTAATCAGAGAAAATGTACTTAGTGCTTATGGCATTTAGTATTCTTTTAAAGATTATGACTGTAATCTTTAAATTAGAGATTGGTGATTCTGAAGTAGAAACTTTATTACTTAAAAAATATTTTTAATGTTTATTTTTTTGAAAGAGAAAGAGAGAGACAGAGCATAAGCAGCTGAGGGCAGAGAAAGAGGGAAACAGAATCCGAAGCAGGCTCCAGGCTCTGAGCTGTCTGCACAGAGCCCAATGCGGGCCTCAAACTCAAGAACTGCGAGATGGTGACCCCAGCTGAAGTTGATGCTTAACGGACTAAGCCACCCAGGTGCCCCAGTGAAGTAGAAACTTAAAATAAAATCTAAAATATACCTAGATATTTTACTTCTTCAAAAAAGAATGTCCAAATATAAACTTTGCATGCTTATTTATTAAAAAGCCTGCTAATAACTTTATACATTTTAACATCTGTACTTGTCAAAATAGGCTAGACTATGATTCAATAACAAACCTCAAACCCAAACTTTCAGTGACTTGATACAACGTTTTATATCAGAGTTATGAAATGCCCAATATGAACCTCCACGGCAACTTTCTTTCAGTGACTCCAGAAATTGAACGGAGAAACAGGTGGAATAGCTTGATATTTAGTTAAGTCCTGAATATTTATATTGTGCAATCAGGTTCTGATGGCCATGGTTTGGGAAGAGAAAATTTATTGTTGCTAATCTTGAAAGCTTTAATATGCACACACGATTGTGTATCCAGTCAATGAGGGTTATTGAATGTTTAATATGTGTTAGCTAATGTGAAAATGTTGGTGCTCCTTAGTGAATGCTCAAGAAAGAATTCTTGAGATGTCTTTGTTGCAAAAAAAAAATGTGGTTTTCTTAAAGCACAGGGATGGGACCTATGGGCAGCTGCACTGGGGCTGTGAAGAATGGCTGATTATGTACTTTCAAGCTGTGCGGGGCGGGGGGGGGGGGGGGTCGGTTAGGGATAACATAAGTCTCTAAGGAATTTGGAAGCAAGGACCTTGAGGGGCTAGCTGTTGTTAGGATAAGGGCATTTACTACCATCCGGTAAAACCTTAATCATGAGACCCTTCAAATATATGTCAGTGGGCCATATGCTTGGAGGATCATTGCTAACACATATCTTGGGAAGGTAGAGATAAAGGAAGTTTCCAAAGGAATTTTTATATGTGAAAGGAGACTTACAGGATCTTAGAGGTCGGGCTAATGTTAAGCTAAGGTTGCCTTTTGCCCTCAGTAAAGTCTTAACATCAAGGCAGCTAAGCTTCTTGGGGAAGGTCACTCTGCCTGTCTCAAGGACTTGTCAGTGGGCTGTAAGTTGTAAGGAAATTTAATTTTTTCTTTTGCCTTTGTTCTCCACATCATTAGTCATTGGGTAGGCACATAAAATGTTAAGCAAAACAGACTTTTCATGTTCTAAGGAAGCTTACAGTATGGGGTATGTTTACGTAGGGAGAAAGGGTGAGTGGATGTTGATCAAAGAATCACCTAAGAATATAACTTCAAATTATAATAAATGTTATTTAATAATAATGGGGATCTGTATAAACATATAGAAGGGTTTCTATTCAAGCAAGTGGAAAAGATTAGGAAAATACAGACACATCTAAAATCTGAAGAATTAATATGAAATGTTCATTACCCGAAGGAACAGAATGTACTAATGTCCTGAGGGAAGTTTGAATAAGGCTCCTTTAAGTAACTGAAGCAAAAATCAGATTACGAAATGCCATATTAAAGATGGTACATATTAAAAAGCAGTAGCCAATACTTAAATTGTATGTGCATGTGTGTGTTTAAGATTGCTCTGGCTCCCATGTAGTGAATTGTATTCAAAGTCAGGACGCGAGTGCAGGCAACAGATGATGGTAGATTTGACTAGGGTGGTGACAATAGGAAATGGAATTGTGGTTTCCCCTGAGAAGAGGGAAAAAAACCCAGAAAGATTACATCTAATTATAAATATTACATTTGTCATAATATAGTTGAGTAGAATGACCAATGGTTAGGGAATGTATGAAAATACTGACATGTGTGCATGTACCTGGAAGAGGAGTATGTAATCTGAAACTGTTTCCATCCATTCTTGACAACAGGACAGTTTAAAGTTTTAAGTAGTTCTCTTGACTTAGTTTATTTTAGTATCTGTGACCTACTAACTTGGGTAACTTTGTGGATTCACTTGGTGATTTCTCTTACCTATGAAATGATTAATGATTAACGTTTACTCCCACCCCCTATTTTTATGTATGCTGGTGTGGCAGATTGATTGCAAAACTGGCCCCAATTCTTCACCTACCCACCAATCCACCCTAACATCTACACTCTTTGCAATGTGCTTTTTTAGTTCTTTATTTCAACTGATGCATTCATCTTTTTTACTCCTGAAATCTAGACTGGCCTTATAACTTGTTTTATATAATAGACTATTAGGAAATGATGCTGTGCTAGTTCTGAGACTCACCATTAAGAGGTCTTGCATGATTCATTCCACTTTTTCTGTGGCTCTCATGCTTTCATCCTGAGACCAAGCCTGGCTGTCTTTCCCAAGGAGATGCATCAAGTAGAATCAAGTCAGTTCAATTTTTCCAGCTGAAAGCCTACATGTGACTCCACCTAAGATCAGTGTAACTGGATAGTTAGACAACAGATCACAGATGCATGGATGGCCTCTACTGAGCCCAACTCAGTCAGGAGAGGTGCCCAGCTGCTAAGATATAGGCTTGTGAGTAAAAATAATAGTCTATTGCCATGGAAGTCTTGTGATCACTCATTTTACAGCACTATGGTGACCCACAGATAACTGAGTTAGTTAGTAATTATTCCCAGGAATATTAGAGATTAATGAACATACTATGCCTTTAATGGCAAAGTCTGTATTATATGCTGCCATTTTTACTCTTCAAAACATCTTAGAATGTTGGCTATACAGCAGATGATAAAACATATCAGTGGCTAGTTATTTGATTTGACAATACAAACATCTCAAATTTTTCCAAAATTTTGAATATTAAAATTATTCACTCAATATTCTGTAGTTTTCTGTTTCATAGTGCCTAGAATCGGCTTCTAAAATGTTTACTGAAAGAATAAATTAAAGAGTGAATAGATTTACATAAAGTGACTGCATTATAGGATAATTGTGTACAGTAATATATTTTGTGTATAGTATAATTGTATATACCACTGTATCTTTCACGTTCTATGTTTGTAATAGATATTTAGAAATTACTTTGAAATAAGTGAAATAAAATAATAAATGTTCCATTCATATGTTCTGTGAACTGAATTGTGTCCCCAAATTCATATTTTGAAGCCCTAATCCCCAATACAACTATATTTGGAGATCAGGCTTTTAGGAAATGATGAAGATTAAACGAAGTCACAAGGGTGGGGTCCTAATCCAAAAGATTGGTGGCTTATAAAAAGAAGAAGAGAGATCTCTTTCCCCATTTCCACATACTGAGGAAAGGCCATGTGAAGGAACAACAAGAAGGTGGCTGTCTAAAGCTACAGGCCTCACCAGAAACCAAACGTGCTGAATCTTGTTCTTAGACTTCCTAGCCTCCAGAACTGAGATAAAATAAATTTCTGTTGTGTAAACCAAACACTCTATGGCATTTTGTTTTGGCTGTCCAAGTAGACGAAAGCAATATAAAAACAATCATTTGACTGTCAAATTTACATGCATGAAATAGTGTTGAAAACTAAAGAACACCAATAAGAATTTTCCAAATGGGAGTAAAATGTGTCAAGAGAAAATAAACGGGATTATTTTTAGCTGACTGTGAAAAGGACTGACATATGTAACTTTACTTACATGGTTCTATAAGGCACTACTATCCTGTACACTGCCTTCAGAATCATAACGGCATCACAATCACATCTTACTTCAGGTCTGCTTAAGAAAGCAGAATGGAGGGGCGCCTGGGTGGCGCAGTCGGGTAAGTGTCTGACTTCAGCCAGGTCACGATCTCGCGGTCCGTGAGTTCGAGCCCCACGTCAGGCTCTGGGCTGATGGCTCAGAGCCTGGAGCCTGTTTCCGGTTCTGGTCTCCCTCTCTGCCCCTCCCCCGTTCATGCTCTGTCTCTCTCTGTCCCAAATATAAATAAACGTTGAAAAAAAAAAAAAAAAAAAAAAAAGAAAGCAGAATGGAAACAGCCTGCTGAAGGGAAAATGACCAATTTATGTAAGAATAAACAGATTTTGGTCCCTTCCTGTTGCTTCTGGATCTCCCTCTTAACTCTACTTCAAGTCAAATTCATTTATTCTGAGTTGTTTTTGTTTTTGTTTTTTGTCTCTATTTATATTAGTATGCAGAGTCTGCTGACTGCTCTATAGATAAGAGTTTGTAAGAATACATTTCAAGTTTACGGACATTGAAAGCAATTAGCAAGTTTTATGGCACAAAACAATCATTCAACAGAGTAGTTTCACCTCTCTTGTCTAATATATTTAGTATATCTTTTCAAAAACTAATATTTTATGAAATAGTCAATACTTAACTTAGTAAAAAAATAATACACAAACAAAAGTAACATACAGTTGGAAATGTAGAAATAGTCTTAGGTGACTTAGAGCCATTAGCATTGTGGTCAGAAAGCTGTTTTGTGCAGAAGGGAAAAAAGCAAAATACATGGAAAGCAAAATCATGGAAGCAAGTATTTTAAAGATTAGGAGAGAAATAGTGCAAAACATTTTCTTCCATCAAGGTCATATATATTTAATGATAAATGAGATTTACATGGCAGTAATATAGTCCTGCAAAAATTAAAAGCACTTATATTGTTTGAATATAAAGAAATAGAACAAAAATTGCTTGTTTTTTGTATATACTGTATCTTTCCAAAATGGTACCTTTGTTCAAATATGCACATATTAAAATTTTTCTTTTGTTTAATTTGTTTCATTTTCAAACATATGAGATTATATTAAAACATTTTGACTTAATTGTTCCCATGGGAAAAAAATGCCATGGACATCCTTCCTTATTGATATACATTAGATAAACATTTGTTACTTTTAATAGTTTATAGCTTTCTATAAAATGAATTCAGTGCACATGCAACCATTTTCTATACAGATGGTTCCTGTCCTACAATGGTTCACACCATGATTTTTTGACTTTATTATTGTGTGAAAGTGATATGCATTCAGTAGAAACTGTACTTCAAATTTTGAATTTTTTCCTGGGCTAGCGATACGCAACAAAGTAATCTCTCACGATGCTGAGCAATGGCAGTGAGCCACAGCTGCCAGTCAGCCACGTGATCACAAGGGTAAACAACTGATACACTTAGAATCATCCTGCACCCACACAACCATTCTGTTTTTCACATAGCATTCAGTGAAGTACATGAGATATTCACATTGCGTTAGATGATTCTGCCCAACTGTAGGCTAATGTAAGTGTTCTCAGCATGTTAATGTAAGCTAGGCCAAATTATGATGTTCAGTAGGTAAGGTGTATTAAATGCATTTTGATATTATGATATTTTCAACTTATGATGAGTTTATCAGAACATAACCCAATCGTTAAGTTGAGGAAGATCTGATTAAAGATACAGATCTTCAATGTATCAACATTGTACTAGAATTTTTATATTAATTGCACTCATTCCTGTATCTCTCAATTATTGATGCTTTCATATCTGTAGAGAAATTTCACGGAAGAAAATGCTGGTTCCAGAAGTACACATATTTAAAATTTTAATAAATATTGTCAGATTACTTCTCAAATTTCTATAATTTACACTACCACCAACAATGTGTAAGAATATTTATTCTTCTATACCTTTCAAGTGCAACAGTGACAAATGATATTTCATTACTGGTTTAAATTTGCATTTTCCTGACTTCTGGTAATGCCAGACATCTTACGATATGTTTATTATCCTTTTACATTTTCTATTCTGTAAGTTATTTGTTCATAACATTTACTATTTTTCAATTGAGTTATTTTACTTATTAATTTGTAAGAGCTGTTTGCTCCTACAATTTGAAACTGTTCTTTGTATTTCTCAGTCATCTAAACTAGGAATATTTTTTCCAGTGGTCTGTCCTTTGTATTTCAATACTATTTATGGTGTCTTTTACCAAATGAATATTTTTACTTTAGTCAGTTCTTTGATCTTTTTCTTTATATGTTTTTAGTTATATGCCCTAATTATCTGGAGAGATAATCTAGGGTTTATTTGTTTATAATTGATTATATTTGTATAAAAAAAACAGAGAGAATAAGAGGTATTATTCCTTTGCTGTCTTAAGTTGGTATCTAAATGTTTGCATTTTCTCACATCCTATGTTGTATATGAGTTAACGTACCAAAAGATGAAATTGCCTAGTGCCCAGAAATCAACCTCATTTAGATTTTGTTGTGGACCAATGTGGGGGGAAATGTTATGTGATAACATTATATTAGATAAGACACAATCTTAGTGGACCAAGAGAGATTGTCCTGCTGGCATTGAAGAAGAAAAATCAATGTTGATGTTGTCAGAGGGCTACGTGGCTAGGATCTTAAAGGAAACTCTAGGAGCTGAGGGTGACCCCAATTTATGGCAAGAAAATAGGAACCTTGATTCTACAGCTACAAGAAACTTAATTCTTCCAACAACCTGGATGAGCTTGGAAGAGTACCTCTAATCCAGATAACACAGTCCAGCTAAGGTTAAGATTTCAGCCTGGTGAGACCCTGAACAAAGAATCCAGTTTAGCTATGCCTGGACTTTTCTCCCATTGGAACTGAGATAAGAAATTTGTGTTCTTTTAAATTGCTAAATTTGTGGTAACCTGTCATATAGTAATAGAAACTAATACAAAGATTGTCACCCTTAAGACTCTAGGAGAAGGTGGCTCAGTCAGTTAAGTGTCCGACTTTGGCTCAGGTCATCATCTCCCGTGTTGAGGGTGTGAGCCCCGCGACCGGGTCTGTGCTGATGGCTGGGAGCCTGGAGCCTGCTTCAGATTCTGTGTCTTCCTCTCTGCCCCTCTCCTGCTTGTGCTATGTCTCTGTGCCTGTCTCGCTCAAAAATAAACATTAAAAACAAACAAAACAAAAGACTCTAGGAAAAGAAAGATCCCTTCTTTCCAATCACTGATTGAATTGCCTACTACTCTGAATAGAGTTTCCAAGGAGATTAATTTTGATTTAGAGAAATAAATTCAACATTTCTTGAATCCTAATATTCAGAAAAATACCTATTCTTACCATACTAAAGATACTAAGATATCCATATCTTTTTCTTGTTATTTTATAGGTTTAGAATACAATAATTAATTTAAAATAAATAAATAAATAAATAAATAATTTAAAGAAATAATTTAGAATAAAAATTAAGTGCAAAAGATCTGCTCTGGTCCAAAATTCTTACTCCATAGTTACCAGCAAATATTTGGATTCTCTGTACTTTTGTTCCCTTATCTGTAAAATAAAGATGGTTGGAATATTAATTGGCTAGGTTATAACAATGCTTTATAACAGTGCTTGGAAAATTGTGAACTCAATAATTATTAGCTATAATTGTTCTATTATTGTTGTTATTATCTTAAAATATTTAATCTATATAGATTTTATTTTTTGATTACTGTGCAAAGTAGGGATGTAATTTATTTTCCTGCAAATGAATCATCTGCTGGGGCGCCTGGGTGGCTCAGTCGGTTGGGCTTCCAACTTTGGCTCAGGTCATGATCTCACAACTGGTGAGTTTGAGCTCAGCGTAGAGCTCTGTGCTGACAGCTCAGAGCCTGGAGCCTGCTTCAAATTCTGTGTCTCCTCTCTCTGCCCCTCCCATGCTCATGCTCTGTCTTGCTCTGACTCTCAATAATCAATAAACGTTTAAAAAAAAAATTAAATGAATCATCTGCTGGCCCATTTAATTTACCTGTATAATTTACCCCTTCCTTTTACTGTCATGTTACCTTCCTCATTTATATCTTAATTGGATCTATTTCTAGATTCTGTTTCATATATCTATTTGCCTCTCTCTCCACTGATACTATACTATGTTTTATTATGGTGACTTATTATGACTTTTAATGTCAACTATGGCAAATTGTTATTCCACTTTTTCAAGATTTTCTTGTTTACATTTAATTTCCACGTGAACTTTGGAGACATTTAATCAAATTTTTAAAATGTGATTCTAATTAATACATCATTAATTCTTTGTATTTCCATTTGACATTTTAATGGCTTTAAGTCTTTACTTCCTGGAGAATGGTTTATCTACCATTTGTTGAGAACTTTTTTTATTATTATTTAAATTAAAGGATGTCTCTATGGGAATCTATATCCTCTGCATTCTCGGTGTCTATGGTTCAGATAAATTTGACTTCATCCCTGGCCATCGTGACTGGCTAGTGTTCACCCAAAGCAGGTCAATTAGGTTTCATTGAACTTCAAAACTGAGAATGTGCAGTGCTAGAACTGATAGTTAACATTGTTATTCTGTGGAATCTGATTTGACAGCCAAGTTCAGAAAACCAAATAATAGATTTTTTTTGAATACTATACAAGCTTTATTTGCACAACCATATGAGATATTTCTGTGAACCTGTCCCAAAGAGGGAAGACAGTGCCTTGTCTCTCATGCCTGTTACTGAAATGTAAACAAACACAATCACAAATCAAAATTACAAAATTTTGACGAAATTTTTGCTCCTGTTTTAATTGTTATGATCATCAGGGGAAAAAAGTATTTTCCTAAGACACACAGCTGCAAAGGGCAGGCCCAGTGTTGGGTGTCTCTCTCAGTAGTATTGTACCAATATGGGAAGTAAGGCTTCCAGCTCCTTCCCTTCCCCCAGAGCTGCAGCAAATCCTACTCTTGTCTCCTTTGGGCCAAAGAAGCCAAAGATTTAAGTCTTTTGTTCGTAGATGGGTAGATCTGCAAGTACTTTCTGTTGTGCTCCACCTGGCACTTAATTAAATTGACAATGAATGCTGGGTGTTTTGGGCTGTGTTCCTGGCAGGCAGCTGTAATTTGCTTAATCCAGAGTATCCTAGATGATGTCTATAATGAAGAATAGGTTGGTAAAATGGCCGGAGGCTCTACAATTGCTGTCTGTTTGTTTTCAAGTGCTAATGTAATGAGGTATCCTTCAATCTGTTCCATTTATCTTACCTCCAAAAGCCAGTTTTGGTTCTTCCCCAGACCATCCCCATTGGTCCACAGGGTTCTACTTCCTCCTGAGGCAGTTGACTCTTCTGGATGTTAGAAGGATAGAGTTCACATCTGGTTATAAAAAGAAGACAGAGAAGAATCTAAGCATGGCATAGACTGGGTCATTTCCAATGGACAGGAAATAAGCAAGTTAACAGATGGAGTTGGAGGGGGGTCTTCTTTGGATATTGATGGAGAGTCACCTGACAAAGGTTCTGGTAGCAGGTGGTGGGAAATTCTCAAGTCAAGTGAGGACTGGTGCACTAGTGAATGATGTCTCAGCTCCTAGGACTAATAGTCACATGAACCATTTTCTCAGAAAGAGTCCTAGATTTACTCACCTGGCAGCTGATCCTCTCCTTTCTTAGGTAGCTTCTATGTAAATAGCAAAGCCCCCCAGTTGGGAAATACTACCATTAATGTAGTTCACTTCTTTTTCTTCTCCCCTGTACTCAGATTTTCTCTCTTGTATTTATTTCACTGTCTCATTCACTAAATACCTATTCTCTACTTTTTTCTTCTGCTAATATGCAGTATTGTTTTGTTTTTCATAGACTTCAATAGATTATTAAAACAATGTTCTTAAATCATTGAGTCAAAAAAAGTATAGTTTCCCTTTTCTTTTAAAAAATGTTTATATATTTATTACTTTGAGAGAGAGAGAGAGAGAGCTCAAGGAGGGAAGGGGCAGAGTGGGGGAGAGAGAGAGAGAGAGAGACAGACAGAATCTGAAGCAGTCTCCAGGCTCAAAGCTTTCAGCACAGAGCCTGATGCAGGGCTTGAACTCATGAACCGTGAGATCATGACCTGAATTCACCACCTGTGAGATCAGATGCTTAACTGACTGCGCCACCCAAGCACCCCTATTTTCCCTTTCCTTGAATACAGAAAGAAATAATGTTTTTAGCCTATTAAGAGGAAGAAAGAAAATGCTATCTTTTTAGTGCAAAAATAAAGGAGAATAAAAGTAGTGTTTATTTTCCATGAAAAAAAAGAAGCCTTAAATATTCTTAGCTGCACTAGAAATAATCAACTAAGAACAGAAATGACAAAATGAACTTGTTTTGATAAAATTTATATAATTCTCAATATGACATTTAGTTAAAAAGGTGCAAGATCTAAATAAAGAGAAGCATATACATTTTAAACCCATTTTCTAAAGGCAGAATCTCATATTCTAGAGACAAAACTATCTAGAAGCTATTTAGCCCTTATTATTTAAGTTTTGTAAAGCAGGTAAAACATAAGATACGGAACATAATCAAATGTCTGCAGATTGTACAAAGCTAATCAGAATTGAGGACATATCTTAAGATCCCCTATTATCTTTGGCCTCATATCTGCTTAGCTACCATGTTGACTTATCTCTGGTGATGTCTATCCCATTGTTCTTCCCATGTTCTGGAATTTCTTTATAGAACTTCTGCTGCTGAACATTTCAACTAGGAATAAATATCTTTACTGTTCAGTCTATTACTTTTGTCTCATTTCACTTTTCTGGGCGAGGGAGGTCTTTTACTTCCACTATCTGTTTGGCATTTGGCTACAACATGTATTTCCAAACTTGAGTCTTAGGTGGAACCATAAAAACCTTTCATTTTTTTTAAACCTATCCACTTCTAACAAAAGCAAATAAGGAGAGGCTTAGTTTCATGGTTTTTCTTTCTGTACTCTGTGTGTGTGTGTGTGTGTGTGTGTGTGTGTGTGTGTGTACAAGCGTGCATGCACTCATGTGTGTTTGTTTTATCTTTCTGGTATGTATGTGAGGAAAATTAAGTCTACTACTCATATAAAATTACCAGGGAGTAATCTTGATTATTTGAAGAATGGAGTGAGATCTTTTGTATATTTACATTCCATTTATATTTATGATAGCTAACAATTAAATCTGTCTGTCATCTGAGTTTCTCTAAGTCTGGGATCTTTTAATGTTTATTTTCATATTGTAACTCATATGCCCAGAACAGTGCCTGCTGAATAGTAGTTGATCTAAGAATACATGACAGTTTATTATGAATCAACAAATGATACTTGATTCTACAGGCAGACTTCCAAATTTAAACTTATGGGTCAAAATAACTGTTACCATTGATGGATGTATGTCATGTTGTAGCTTCAATGATTTACATATATCTTCTCTGTTTTATTTTTATTTTAATATTCACAAATCCTCTGGAAGTTAGTTCCCAATTTTATAAATGGAAATTAAAAAAAAATCCTCTAACTTGCTCATGGTCAAATAGTAAAAAAAAAATCCTGAATTAAAAATCTACTTCTGTCCAAACAGTGTTTTCCCCCACCAAAGGCCATATTGTCTATTCAAAAATAATTGCCATTTTCTAACTAACATTTACTAATGCTAATTTCTTAATATAAAGTAGATTATTTAATTCTCACAACAACACATTTAAAATATTCAGTCATCAAGTAGGAGAGAAATCTTATCTTCCTTTTGCAACTACATGGAAACTTCATACCTGCCATTGAAGGGGCAACTTAGTCAATTAATGAGTCTGGGAGAAGGAAGTTCTTATATTTCTTAGTCTATTAGGGCTGCCATAGTGGAGTATCACAGACTGGGTAGCTTATATATAACAAAAATGCATTTGTCACAGTCCTGGCAGCTGGAAAGGCCAAGATAAGGAGCTGGCAAATTCCTGTGTCTGGTGAAAGACTGCTTCCTAGTTCATAGACAGTCCTATTTTCACTATAACCTTACATGGTGGAAGCAGCAAAGAAACTCTCTGGTATCTCTTTTATAAGGGCACTGGTACTATTCATGAGGGCTTTGCATTCATAATGTAATCACCTCCCAAAAGCCCCACCTCCTAATATCACCACATAGGGCATTAGACTTGAAACTATGAAGTTTGGGGGAGCACGAATATTCGGTCTATAACATAGAGTATTTTAGGTTTTCTGGATCTTCATTTTTTGGAGAGGCTTATTTTCTGAATATGTGTTCTCTCTTCCATAATAGGGCTTCTGGATTGTATTGATGGGAGAATTTGCAATTCAGGCTATGCTTATGACATGGGGAACAATCTGGACACTAATCAGCAGTAAAGTGTTAAGGTTCCTCCTTGTGTCTAGATATCTAAGACAAATTTTCCAGTTCAGCTTTACCAAAAGTATAACATATTTTGATCTCCATCTGTGTGACACTTGTGACTGTCAGTTCAGAAGTTGAAGGAGAAACATTGAGCTCCTTAAGCCTCCAAAAATTACCACCTCTTTCTTTAACCAGGCAATTCCAAACTCAAAAGTTCTTCCACAATTATTTGCATATTGTAGATCTCAGTTACATAAATGAATCAATATAATATTTGTGAAAGAACTTTATAAACAATAGTGGATATAAAATTTTTACTTATTTTACATTAGGTTGTAGTGAAGACAGGCACTTAGAACTAATGACATGTAGTTTTTATTGGTCTAACCCCCAAAAAGAGAACTGGATTTAAAATGAAATAAAAGAAAAAATGTTGGACTATGTTAAAACCTGCTGGAGAAAGAACAGGCCCTGCCATAGACCATAATACTTATAATAATATCATTTTGTCAATAAAATTATGATATTAATAAATAATTTTATTATAATTTTAAAGGACATAGCTTTGAGCTAGAGCAATTAACTGGCACTCAAGTTTGCATTGCTTTTTGCCCCAGATGCAAGAATAAAACCCTGGTCTGCCCAAATAAGATTATGTATATATTGCACCCATTGCAGGGTCCAACACAGTACCTAGATCTCAGTAAATGTTAGTATGTTCTCTTTCCTTCTTTAACTCAAAGATTAGAACCCCCATATTCCATTTGCTTTTACTTATTTTAAGATCTAACACTTTCTAGGGGTGCCTGGGTGGCTTAGTCAGTTGAGTGTCCGACTTTGGCTCAGGTCATGATCTTGCAACTCGTGAGTTTGAACCCCGCATCAGGCTCTGTGCTGACAGCTCAGAGCCTGGAGCTGCTTCAGATTCCGTCTCCCTCTCTCTGGCCCAACCCACTTGCATTCTGTCTCTGTTTCTCTCAAAAATAAATAAACATTAAAAATTTTTTTAAAAAGAGCTAACACGTTCTATATGGTCAATGACAGTGTCTTAGGTGAGTAGTTTTCAGAGAGAGAGAGAAAAGTTTTTATCTTTAATGATAAAAATTATCAATTTTAATATTGATAGTGTCTCATATGGAAAATCCTGCAGCGTTGGTTGTGATCTCTCCTCTTTCATTTGTGATTTTATTCATTTGGGTCCTTTCTTTTTTCTTTTTGATCAATCTGGCTAGGGGGTTATGAATTTTGTTAATTCTTTCAAAGAACCAGCTCCTGGTTTCACTGATCTATTCTACCATTTTTTTATTTTTATTTTTATTTTTATTTATATTTTTATTTTTATTTTTATATCATTGATTTCTGCTCTAATCTTTATTATTTCTCTTCTTCTGCTGTCTTTGGGCTTTATTTCCTGTTATTTTTCCAGCTCTTTTAGGTATAAGGTTAGGTTATGTATTTGAGACCTTTCTTCCTTCTTTAGGAAGGCCTGGATTGCTGTGACTCTTATGACTTATGACTGCCTTTGATGCATCCCAAAGGTTTTGGGTTGTCGTGTTTTCATTTTCATTGGTTTCCATGTACTTTTTAATTTCCTCTTTAATTTCTCGGTTAACCCATTCATTCTTTAGTAGGATGCTCTTTAATTTCCAAGTATTCATGGTCTTTCCAAAGTTTTTCTTGCAGTTGATTTCTAGTTTCATGGCATTGTTGTCTGAAAATATGCAAGGTATGACCTCGATCTTTTTGTACTCATTGAGGGCTGATTTGTGACCCAGTATGTGACATTCTGGAAAATGTTCCATGCACACTTGAGAAGAATGTGTATTCTGCTGCTTTAGTATGTAGTATTCTGAATATATCTGTTAAGTCCATCTGGTCCAGTGTGCAATTCAGAGCCATTATTTCCTTGTTGATTTTCTGCTTAGATGATCCATCCATTGTTGTAAGTGGGTTGGAGTCATCTTCTATTATGGTATTATTATCAATGAGTTTCTTTATGTTTATGATTAATCAACTTATATATTTGGGTGCTTTCATATTGGGGGAATAAATATTTACAATTGTTAGATCTTTTTGGTGGATAGACTCCTTAATTATCATATAATGCCCTTCTGTCTTGTTACAGTCTTTATTTTAAAATCTAGTTTGTCTGATATAAGTATGGCTACTCCAGCTTTCTTTTGACAACCATTAGCATGACAGATGGTTCTCCATTCCTTTGCTTTCAATCTGCAGGTGTCTTTAGGACTAAAATTAGTCTCTTGTAAGCAGCATATAGATGGGTCTTGGTTTCTTTTTTTTCTTAATGTTTATTTTTGTGACAAAGAAAGAATGAGACAGAGGGAGAGCTGGGGAGTGGCAGAGAGAAAGGGAGACACAGAATCTGAAGCAGGCTTTAGGTTCTGAGCTGTCAGCGCAGAGCCCAATGCAGCTTAAACTCATGGATTGCAAGATCATGACCTGAGCCAAAGTCAGATGCTTAACCAACTCAGCCATCCAGGTGTCCCTTAGTGTCTTATCTGTTCTGATACTTATGTCTTTTGATTGTAGCCTTTAGTCCATTGACATTTAGAGTGAGTACTGAAAGATATGAATTTAGTGCTACTGTGTAGCCTGTTGAGTTGGTGTTTCTGGTGATGTTCTCTGGTCCTTTCTAGTCTTTGTTGCTTTTGATTTTTTATGTTTCATTTCCTCTTTTTTCTCCACTCAAAGAATCCCCCTTAAAATTTCTTGCAGGCCTGGTTTAGTAGTCACGAACTCCTTTAGTTTTTGTTTGTCTGGGAAACTCTTTATCTTTCCTTCTGTTTTGAATGGTAGTCTTGCTGGATAAAGAATTCTAGGCTGTGTATTTTTCTGATTCAGCACGTGGACTATATCCTGCCACTCCTTTCTGGCCTGCCAAGTTTCTGTGGATTGGTTTGCTATGAGCCTGATCTGCCTTTCCTTATATGTTAAGGATTTTTTTTTCTCTTGCTGCTTTCATAATTCTTTCCTTGTCTGCATATTATTTTGTGAATGATATGCCTTGTTGATGGTTGGTTTTTATTGAATCTAATGGGAGTTCTCTGTGCTTCTTGGATTTTGATGTCTGTGTCCTTTTCCAGATTAGGAAAGCTTTCTGCTATAATCTGCTCACAAAAAACTTCTGTCCCTTTTTCTCTCTCTTAATCTTCTGGGACTCCTATGATTTGGGTGTTATTCCTTTTTAATAAGTCACTGGATTCTCTAAACCTTGTATTGTTATCTTTTGCCTTTGTTTCCCTCTTTTTTTCCTGCTTCATTATTCTCTATAATTTTATCTTCCAAGTTGCTCATTCGCTGCTCTGCTTCATCCATCCTTGCCATCATGGCATCCATTCAACATTGCATCTCAGTTACAACATTTTTAATTTTGTCCTGATTAGATTTTATTTCTTTTATCTCTACAGAAAGGGATTCTACACTTTTTTCAACCTTAGCTAGTATTCTTATTATCATGGTTCTGTATTCTAGTTCAGATATCTTGTTTACGTCTGTGATCAATTAAGCTCCTGGCTGTTATTTCTTCCTCTTCTTTCTTTTGGGGTGAATTCCTTTGTTTTGTTATTTTAGAGAAAAAAATTCATAATGTAAAAACTGAAAGTTAACATATTAAAAAGAAAACAAAAAATCAAATAACGGAAGCTAGATCTTAGGTGTGTTTTGGTCTGCTTGTTGAAGGAAGCATGACGGACTAGAGAAAAAAAGGGAAAGAAAATAAAAAAGGTAAGAAAAAATTTAAAAATTAAGAAAAAAATTAAATAATAAAGTAGAATAAAATGAAATAAAGAATATGAAATAGAATAAAAATTTAAAAAATAAAAAATAAAGTAAAAAAATAAATATTTCTCTTCCTATATCCAAGAATGAGGAAGAAAGGGGGGAAAAAAGGAAAAAAAAAAAGAAAAAAAAACAAAAGAAACAATTTAAACAAAAATGGAAGCAAAGAAAACGAACAAATAAATGAAACAGCAAACAGAATAAAACCCGAATAAAGTTATATCCAGTTTCCCCTAGAACTGAAACTATGAAGCCTTCTATAATCTGTACAGTAAGTAGGTAGAGTGACTTGTGCTGTTCTTCTAGGGGATGCGCCTGGAGGGCACAGTTGGGCAGGACTTGGTGTAATGGCTCCTTTCTACACTAGGTGGCGCTGCTTAGTTTACTGGGGTGGATGAACGCAGTGTGCGTGTGAGTGCACATGCATGTGTGCACATGGTAGAAGTGGAAATGGCTTTACCCAGCTCTCTAGTCTCTGACACAGGAATTTCATCTCTCACTGACCAGAGATCAAGATCCCCTCCTTTGTCTTGGGCTTCTACCCTGCCTCTACCCTTTATGTGTCCAACCTGTCCCCCCTGCCAGGCAGCACCTCACTCCAGAGTTTTATCTCAGATGGGGTTGTGTGAGCAATGGCCAGGTGACAGCTTACCCCCAAAAAATGTTTATCTGATTGTTCAATGGCAGAAGTTCAGAGATTATGGCAAACTACAATATACAGCTGGTGCCAGGTTTCACTGCACTCTGGTGTCTTTGTCCCATATCAGCAAACATGGCTGCTCTCCAGGGTCCACTGGGATCTTTGCCTGTGGGGAGGCCATATGGTCTCTACCAAATGCACTCCAAGCAGGGTAACTCTTTCTCCCCATGTGGCATGTGGACCACTCAGACCCTGCTGCCTTCTCCTGGGGATTATCCTTGCTTCCTCACCAGAGCACCACCTGGCACTGAGATTCTAAACTTCAGATTCTGTGCTTCACTATTTATAGAATCCTGGTGGTATTAAAACCTTCTCCTTTCTTCCCATCAGTGGTTTTGAGGAACAGATTTCTTGTTCGGTTTCCTGTGAGTGTTTTCACTCTTTCTCTCCCATTCTCTCCAGCTACTTCAAGGGGAGTGCTTTTCTTGCACAATCCTGGTGTGCTGCACTCTCCTCCTTTTCTTTCTCTGTCATCTCTCCACAAAAACTGCTCCCCACTCTCCACGGCTTTTCTCTCCCCCAGTTGACCTCTCGGCACTGCATACCTGCCAAGTTCTGTGGCTCAAGTTATGCAGATTGTTGTGTTAATCCTCAGATCAATTTTCTAGGTGTTTGAAATGGTTTGGTGCTGATCTGACTGCATCTCAAGGACCAGACAAGCCCAGGGTCTCCATGCTGCTCCAGCATCTCAACTCCTCCCCCCTAGATGGAAAATTCAATATGCAAACATTGTATTTTGTACAAGCATCATTGTAAAGCTACCTAATTTTGATGGATAATTGTGTTCCTAAAATAAATTGAAGTTAGACAAATTTGGAAAATGGAATTGCATTTCAAATAAAAGGAAGTGGCTCAATAGAGACTGAAAAAATGCTAGTAAATATTACAATAATTGAAAACCTCTCAACATGTTAATATTAAGTCTATAATCCATCTGCTGGCAATTAAAGATGTTTATTTTTTTTTCAAAGGGAAATTTTGAAGAAGTATTTTTAATTTCTATAGGATTTTGATTGGTGTTTCTCTACTAACATTGGAGTCGAGTGTGATTGAACACACAGGTGTGCATGTGAAAGACCATGTGAATAAATGTGAGTGGAGTGTGCATGCGTGAGGATATATGAGCAACATGTATGTGTGAAGACATAAGAGCACATACAAGCATAACCATGAGCTTATGTGTGGGTATATGTAATCAGTGTAGGTTTATTCAGACAGGGATGGTGTTCAATGTATCAGTCCTAAATAGAATCTATGAGCTTCCTTTATCTCTACCAGCAAATCCACAGATGCTTCCTGGCTGAATATTGCCTCTGCTCATATAATTTGAGAAAGACCCCAATGTGCTTCTGACACTCCTCCGCTCTCCTCTTGAGAAGCCATCCTTTAGATTATGATATTGAGGAAATCATACCGCTGTTTTGGTTAATTTTTTTTTCTCTACTTTTCCTTCTTATTGGCAGACACTACTGTTGATAGTATCTTCTCAGTTGTGCAAATGTTGCCTAAATGACAAACGACTCAATGTAAGATGACATACACATGCAAAAGATGCCACTTTAGGTTTTTAACTGTAGCACCTAATCTTGGGCAAAAACGATACTCTATCTTTGATTGTAACTGCTGCGTTAGTCAGGATTCTTTCTTTTTTCCTAGCCTTTTGCTACTGTTCAGCATCAATAATATTCTTTTGTAGGTAGTACCCATTTTGTGATAAAATACTTTTTTTAACTTAAATGTTTCCCCTTACTTAATCTATTCCAATAGATAATTCTTTTTTTTTGCCATTTCTTCTATCATGCAAATCAAACCAGAGTCTATAACTTAATATTCAAATATTTTTTGGTTTGAACTATATGTAATCATATGGGAGACTTTGTTTTAATTTTAACATTGATTAAAGATCTTCACCATAACATAAAAAGATAATTTTCAACTGAAGTTTTAGTTTTTTGAGGTAAGCAAACTAGTGTTTGTTTGTGTCTATGTTTAATTGCATATGAGTCTATTTGCTCCTCTATAAATTACTTTATAGTAGGGGTATATAACTGGTAACAGTCCCTTATGTTTGATTTGACTAGTATAATGTTTTCTAGGTATTTGAATTTGAAAAATTTTATAAAGAACATCAAGTTCTAATTCTCCAGGTTTTGCACCACTCTGTATTACACGAGCTTGCATATATATGTATGGATTGATCTGCTTGGCCTCTCAAAGCATTTAAGACTGAGACTCCCAAATTAAAGGGATATTAATACCCTGTTAGGACAACATAAAAACAAAAAAAAATGTATAACGAGCTAAGTACCATCAACAACTTGAAATAATTAAAATTATTTCTAATTAATTATAATAATTAAAAATTAGCTATAATACCTTATTGGTTGTCATGCAGCTGAATAATTAGGAAAAAGTAAATAAACAAGGCCCAACTTCTTTCAGTCTAGGAAGTCTCTTGTAAGAAGTGGGACTTTAAAATCTACTGTTACAAGATGATATTAAAAAGAAAAGATATTCTACTCCCAAAAGTTACTTACATGAACTGAAAAGAAAAAAAAAAGAAGACGACAAAAAAAAAAGCAGACAAGACAAAAATAGGATGTTGTGAAGAATATATGGAAAGGAGACATAAAGAAGAATATAGAAGCCAAGAGATCCTAAGGAACCTGTTGAAGACAATGAAGCAGTTCTCAGTTTTATATTTCAACTTGTATTTAGTTTACCCATTCCTATATTTTTAATATATTTTTTGTAAGATTTACCCCTTGTGACTAAGAATTTCATTTTTATTGAAATAGATATTGCCTCTTATTATGTTACTGAGTGACTGCTCAATGTCAGGGCAAAACCATAGAACTGGTGTACCATATTTGACTTGGCAAAATGTAAGGGGACAACATTTAGAAAAATTTTCATATCATAATATTTGAAAATGACAAATATAATCCACAATCCATGTACACTTGAGTACAGTGCACAGAAATATATACCTCAGACCTCATTTGAAGTTAAAGAGACCAATAAATATATAATCCCAGTGTAAAGTGGTTTGTTACCATCCGTTTCTTTTAGGCCAAATCTTATGTTCTGAGTTCTCAGAAGTGTAACGTGTCTCTTTCTCTGAGGTTATGAAAAGACTATACTTGTTATGTTGTCTCTCAAAACAGTGGTTAGAGAAAAAGTTATAATGACATTAGTTGTATATTCTTTGGCCTTATCAGAGTAGTACATGTAGTTGCTGCAATTAGAAAAATATATGAAGTGATTTAAATATAATTCTGAATATGCCTTAAGTTAGTTCAAAGACACACATACAAGAGAATCTGTTAAACAAAGCAGTAGGTAAAAGGACATGGGATATTGAAACCTCTCCTTAAATTGAACTATTTTCCCTTTTACTAAGAGTTATGATATATACAATGCAGAGGTTTTTATTTTCTTAAACTCTTTTGGGTAGTGATCTAACCTTTAATGAGCTAACCTTTTGAGTTCAAATTCAGTTCATAAAATGGCATTTTCCAAAGAGCAGGAAGAGTCATATTTAGAAAATATAAGTACATCAGCCAAAAGTCAATTTGTGCATTTGCTATTCACTTTCCTCAGTGTTCTCAAATCATCCAAAAATATCTTCCTGGGTGCTGCAGCCAAACTTTTTTTCTTCATATATTAGCAAAATATCCCTGTTGGATAAGAATATTCAGTGTTTCTTTCTTCAAAATACCTTAAAATTCAGCTGGCAGTTCATACTTTTTTTTTACATGCTTGTAAAAAAATATACAGGGAAAAGTATATTCTGTGGATAAAATCTGATTATTAATCTCTTGAAATAACTACAACTGAAAGCAAAGCCAAAAAATAGAGAATGGTGGGAAAACGTTGAAAGAGATCCATAAAAACTATTCAAATTCTAAATTAAATTAAGCTAACTTCCTAGCGAAAGTTCGAAGAGACCTAATAATGTTCGGTAGTTTAGTGTGCTCAGTGTTTACTACTTAACATATAATTTGTAGGTATTTAACCCTAAGAGAGGGTGTTCTTGAGTAGACAGCCTCTGGGCAAAGGAAGCCAACAGAAGCCTTAGCAAATGCCTCTTAATTAAACTAGAATCTATTTTGTATCAACAATTTACCTAACCCCACACCAGGTACTTTTGGGTTGAGGTTGAGAGAAAAAACAAAAATGAAAACAAAAAACAACAACAACAACAAAACACCAAAAGCAATTTCTGAGTGCCACAAAGCAAGACACCACCAAAAAATGAGAGCTGTTGGTGGTCTTCACTTAGTCTGTGGCGATCAGAGATGGGGGTGGAATTAGAAGAATCAGGAAAACAGCCAATGGCACAAACGTCTGCATGATTGTTTTGTAGGAACATGCATTCTAAAAGCAAACATAATTATGACAGCCTGCTTGTATATGAACTGCCTCTCTCTCTTATTCACAGCTTAGGCATATTATGTAAATCTTTTTTATTTTAAGCTTCAAAAATAAATTATTTTAGTACTCTTTTGAATAAAATTTAAAGAAGACTGCTTTCTATGGTAACTGACAAGGTTTATCTGAGCAGCATTTCTGCCCCCAGCTTCTTGCTTCTTTCTTATTTTTACCATGACTTATAATGTTTTCTCTCTTCTTGAACTAATTTCTTTATATATATATATATATATATACATATATATATATATGTATATATATATATATATACAAAGATTGAAGTAATGTACTATGTGTGTGGATGTGAGTAACAGGCCTTTCAAGCAGCCAGCCTGTCAAGGCACTGGTCTATCGGGCCATGCCAGTCATGTCAGGGGACCACTTATTTGTTAGGCCTTGTCACATAGTGAGCTATTTTCTAGATACTGGGGAAAAAAAGAATAATATAAAATGTTTTTATGCTTTGCAAAAGATCCATTTTATTGTATATGTAAACAGAATACATACATATGCATATATTATTTTTGTAAACAATGTGTTTGTGTGTGCATGTGTGGGAGTGTGTGTATGTACGTGTATGGGTAAAAACAAGGACTGCTATTTAGAGTATTATCTGTTTGCCTAACTCTATAGTAGATTTGGGTGCACAGCATTTGAAGAAGGGACAGCAACAAAGCTAAACAACCTGGTATAATGAAGGAAGGAGTAGTATATAGGGAACTGTAGAAGGAGACTGTGATCAGGTAAGCCAGGTAAGCAGAATAAGAAGAAAGAGAATAAAGGGACCCTGGCTATGATCAACCATAGAATGGACTTTGGGTAATAATATTTATTGAGGATGGAAGTTGTTTCTTATGGGTGTTTCATTTCATTTCTTTTTAAGTTTATTTATTTTGAGAGAGAGCGAGAACAAGAGAACACAAGCTAAGGAGAGGGGTAGAGACAGAGGGAGAAAGAAAATCCTAAGAAGGTTCTGCACCATCAGCGCGCATAGCCTGATAGGAAGTTTGAACTCACAGACAGCGAAATCATGATGACCTCAGCAAAACCCAAGAGTCCATCACTTAACCGAGGAGCCACCAGGTGCCTATTATGGGTATTTCATTTACAACTTTCTATTTCCACGTATATAATCCTCAGTATTTTCTATGTTTCTCATTATTGTGTTTGTGTATATTTCAGGCATCCAAAACATATAGCCAATGATGTAAAAAACACACATGAAACCAGCACCCAGCTTACAAAATTTCATTTTCACAGTTACAGTTGAAGCATATTTATATCCTTCTCTCCTTAGAGGTAGCTACTGTTCCCATTTTTATCTGCATGTTTATACATATGTAGCATGTTATTTGAATAAATATAATTGACATTTTAGAGTACTTATCATTTTGGGGGACTTTTTTTTTTAATTTTTTTTTTCAACGTTTATTCATTTTTGGGACAGAGAGAGACAGAGCATGAACGGGGGAGGGGCAGAGAGAGAGGGAGACACAGAATCGGAAACAGGCTCCAGGCTCTGAGCCATCAGCCCAGAGCCTGACGCGGGGCTCGAACTCACGGACCGCGAGATCGTGACCTGGCTGAAGCCGGACGCTTAACCGACTGCGCCACCCAGGCGCCCCTTTAATAAACTTTATCTTTTAGAACAATTTTAGGTTCATAGCAAAATTGAGTGGAAGGTACACAGATTATTGATACACACCCTGCCCTCACATATGATAGCTGCCTCCATTATCAACATTCATCTCTAGTGTGGTATTTCCGTTACAATTGACACACCATTAACACCAAAAGTCCATAGTTTACATTAGGGTTCACTTTTGTTGTACCTTCAGTGGGCTTGGACACAGGCACAATGACATGTATTCACCAGTAACAGTGTTATACAGAATAAATCCTTTGCTCCGCCTAAATCCTATTTGCTCTGTTCATCCCTCCTTCTCCCCTAACTCCTGAAAACCAATGATCTTTTTACTGTCTCCATAGCTTTCCTTTTCTGGGATGTCATATGGTTGAAATCATACAGTATATGTGCCTTTTCAAACTGGCCTCTTTCACTTGCTAATATGCATTTAAGTTTCCTTCATGTCTTTTATGGCTTGATAGCTAGCTCATTTCTTTTTAACATTAAATGACATTTCATTGTCTGAATGTGCCACAGCTTATTTATCCACTCACTTACTGAAGGACATCTTAGCTGCTTCCAAGTAATGCAATTATGAATAAAGCTGCTATAAATGTCCATGTGTGGCTTTTCATGTAGACATAAGTTTTCAACTTCTTTGTTCAATAGCATTGAACAAAACAGGCAAACTTATTTTTGCTTCAGAATGTTAGCTATGTGTCATCTACCATTTCTGTGTATTTTATAGCGAGACTATTGTTTTTCTTTAAGGACAGCAACTACAGTATGTTGCTGGAAATGACTCCTTTTTCTCTCTGTAACCAAATACATGCATAGAATTTTAGTAAAATAAATTTGTATGGTCAATAAACACATTCCTAGTATTGTAACAGGCTCAGAATTCCCAAGTTTCCAAGTTGCTTTCTCCCTCTCTCTCTCTCTCTTTTTTTTGCTGTAAAATATTACTAATAGTTCTAAGCCTCTCTTGGGTTATTATCTGCAGTAATGGCCTATGTTAACTTTTAAGATTATACTGATTCTCTGGAATATAAAATATTTAGTATATTGCATAATACATTATAGGTGTTCTATAAATAATAATTAACTATTTTCTCTCCTCTGCCATGATATAAGGCAGGCTATTTCTCTAATCTATCTTATTCTGTCACAAAATAATAATAAACTTAACTATATGAGAAATAAAAGGCTCATAAAATATTGCACAATAAATTGTGCTGCCCTCTGGGTATTGATATTTCTTTTAAGTTTCATTTCCTTATTTGAAGGTGAATGACCAATCTACTAATTGCCATGAATTGATCATCTGTCTAATTGTAGTGCTATGCACTTTGCAGCCATATGTTTTCCCCTTGTTGAATATCATGACCACAATATTATGTATTAGTAGCGACTCTCAAAGAACCACAAGGAATTTTCCAGGAATTAAGACAGAAACTGATACTAATTTATTTTTTTATGTTAATTTATTTTTGAGAGAGCACAAGTGAGGGAGGGGCAGAGAGAGAGGGGGACAGAGGATCTGATGTGGGCTCAGCACTGATAGGCTGACAGCAGGGAGCCCAATGTGGGGCTCACTCTCACAAACCGCTAGATAATGACCTAAGCTGAAGTTTGATGCTCAACCAGCTGAGCCACTCAGGTGCCCCTGATACTAATGTTTTTGAGTTAATTAATATTGGTATGATCAGCTTTGATAGTTCATTACTGACATGATGGACCTATAACAGGAATCTGTTATATGCTAGGACTTGTCATTTGAAATATGGCATGTCTCTCTGAGCTTGTTTTTTCCTGTCAACTACTGCAGTACTGGCCCTACTATGTTCGATATGAATGACTTATAATTCACTCAGATGTAGTTTCTTCCTGTCCCCTCTAAACACAGGACAGGAGAAGTAGCTTTAAGACATTAATCTACTTGGGCTGCCATAACAATACCACAGACCGGGTGGCTTAAACAAATTACTTTCTTACAAATTTGGAGATTTTAAGTCCAAGATCAAGGTGCCAGCAGGGTTGGTTTCTAGTGAAACTTTTCCTGTCTTGCAGGTGACTGCTTTCTTACTGTGTCCTCATATAGCCTTTCCTCTTTGCTTGCATGGAAACAGAGAGAGGTATCTTTGGTGGTATCTCATCCTCTTCCCATAAGGATACCAGTCCTATCATATTTGGGCTGTACCTTTATGATTTTATTTAACCTTAAGTACCCCCTCATGTCCTTATCTCCAAATACAGCCCCATTGGGGGTTAGGGCTTCCACATATGAATCTGGGGTGGAGAGGGCCATTCTATACCAGATTTCTTTCCTTAAATATACTTAAATACAATTCTCTTTCTGGAAGCACCATAGCATATGATGCCAATACAACATCTGGAATCATGGATTACATGATTACAAGGTAATTTCTATAATTCAATGTTAGTGTTTGTTCCCTAGATCATGTTTTATCATGTATGTTTGCTGTACTCACCATAATAAAAATACAAGTTCTATAAAACCTTGGAGCTGTGGTTTTCAAATGGCATTCTTAGAATCCCTTGGATTCATTATTCACAGCATATATGCCAACACCCACCACAGGGAGTTTAATTCAGTAGGTCTGAAATGAGGCTTGAAGAACCTGGTTGTTAAAAGCCTCACAGATCATTCTAAATTTAGTAACTACTCAGATAGTTTGCATATTCCAATCTATTGGGTGGATAGTAGTTTATACTATAGGTGATCACTTTTTCACAGGTACATTATAAGGATATTTCTTTTTCAGAAGATGTTGCTCATGCATAATATTTTTGTTACCTACCTCAGAACATGGTATATAGCAGGTTACCAAAACTTATTTGTGGACTGAATTAGCAGAGGAATTAATACATGGATGACAGAGGACAGTGATGAAAACCAAAGATGTACCTCTGAAATGCAGCATGATAAAATAAGTTCTACTATTCAGCAATTTTGACAGAAATTTTGAGAAAGGAAAATAAAGATAAAAGGAAATGTGTGAGCAAGAGGGGGGAAAATCTTGTATAAGAGCCCCAGAAAACCTGAACTGAAAATTGGAATGATAACTTAATAGAACAAGAAGGTGACTTTGTGTCTGGTGCAGATGCTTTATTGTCCTTTAGCATGAGTCACAGACTGTTGGTTTATTTATAACTCTGCCGCCATGTTCTGCAGTAATGTAAAATGCTTATGATAAAATAGAGCGGGAGTATACATAGCAGGGTTAGCTCTGCCTTTCTACACACTTTCCATAATAAGACCTGGGGACTTGCAGAGGCTAACTCCTTATGTAGCAGGCTGGTGACAAGGCACAGCACAGCATTACTCTTTAAACTACTTTTCAAATGCTGTGATTACTGACATCAGCAACATATTCTTTCTTAGTGCAGACAAGGAAAGCAGTAACATTGGTGACGGGGCATCTTAACTGTAAGGAAAAGAAAAAGAATTCAACAACTTGTGAACCCTGTAAAGACTAAGAAATAAAAGGAAGGAAATATCAGGATCTCTATGATAGCAAGAACAATTTCATTGCTGTGGAAAGTGGAGTGCTTTCTCAAAAAAGGCCAACATGTTGAGATTGATACTGAGGGCAGAATTGGTTCTGTAAAGAGGTTTTCTGCTTGACTAAACTATATTTTCACATTTAAAAGTCACAGTGGGAAACCAAGTACCAGACATTAGAGAACTTTTTTTTTTTATTTAAGGATCAATGTTTGTCTTTAATCAAGAACAAATGACCCCTTTGAAACTAAAATGGGGAAATAAATAAATCTGGTTTCTCAGGAGATTAGTAGTAGGATACAAAGATGTTAACTTCTAGCTCACAGATGCATTAAATTCAAACCAAACCACTGGTGACTAAACATTTTAATATCCAATAGCTTTTCCAATGGCCTAAGTGAAATTACTTGATAGTCCCAGTTCAATTTCCAAACATAGTTGACACATAAATACAAAACATGGCTCAATTAGTGATTCCTGTCTTTAGCTTCAGCCAACATTAAAGGAGCGTTTTCCGAATCTGTAATGCAGTTAGGAAACATTTCTTTGTGATTCAAATAGTGATTTCAGGGCAAAGACTTTTAAATCAGAAAATGAAAGCTGTGAACAGTTAAGAACTTGAACATTCGTTTCATATCTGCATTTGTCCTGTACAGTGTTGAGCATTTCAGATGACCCTTTTTTTGAGATTTCTTTTCATATGATTGTATATAGTTTCTCTCTGAGTACATTTTTCCTTTTCTTAGGAAATTAATACTAAATGTAGAGCAGAAGCCTATCATTACAAAATAACTTTCATCAAGCATAAAATAGGATAATGCTAAACAGGAAGATTTAATACCTTCATCCTGAGAAGTGACCCATTTATTTCAAAATATTTTTAAAATATCTAGTGGATATTAAATAATTTTCAGTATCTACTTACTTATTTACTTTTTCTATTTACTTAACAATTCAGGTCCCCTCCAAATAAAAAAAGAGAGAGATGCAAAATTATTGCATAGTAAAAGATTCTGAAATATCTGTAGTCTTAAAAATTAGCACAGCTATATTAGAATCTATGGCATACACTTATTTTCTAAGTGGTTTTCTTTTTTTTTTTTTTTAATTTTTTTTTTTTCAACGTTTATTTATTTTTGGGACAGAGAGAGATAGAGCATGAACGGGGGAGGGTCAGAGAGAGGGAGACACAGAATCGGAAGCAGGCTCCAGGCTCTGAGCTGCCAGCACAGAGCCCGACGCGGGGCTCGAACTCCCGGACCGCGAGATCGTGACCTGGCTGAAGTCGGACGCTTAACCGACTGCGCCACCCAGGCGCCCCTCTAAGTGGTTTTCTATTTAACATTTTCAGTTTGTCAACTCAGAAATGCCTTTTAAACTAGCATATTCATTCAATAGGACAGAATAATTATTTAAAATTTTACCACAAAAGCCAATATTTCTATTGATATTTATGAATCAATTCCCTCCAAATTTATTTCCTCTTTATCTGCACAGTTCAACATACTAAGCATTAGCCACATGTTGCTACAAAATTAAAAATTCAGCCCCACAGTCTCACTCCCCATATTGCAAGTACTCAAAGCCACACATGGTCAGTAGCTATCTAATTGGACAGAGAAGAAATAGAGCATTTCCATCATTGCAGTAAATTTTATAGGACAGCACAGCTTAGATTACACCACGATGATTCATGTGATGTATATATCATGTATGATATACATAATTATATTAGGTCATGTATTTTACCTTCCTGTTACTCATGCATAATTTGTATTTGCCTCAATACATTACAATTGTTTTCAGTTTAATATGCCTATTTAAAGTAAACCCTTTTTCTTTTTGCTGATGCTATAAAATGTAAACCAGGAAGTTGTTAGGTATGTATACTTTGTATGTATTAGATTATAACAATGGAAGAAGCCAGGTGAAATAGATGGAGGGAGAGAGAAAAGAAATATAGAGGGATAGAGAATGAGAGAGAGAAGAGAAAGGGAATAAAGAGAAATAGCAAGCTCTATTATTATTTCATTCATCTGCTTAAACTTTCCTATCACTGTGACAATACTGACATAATAAATTACTCATTTTCTAAATAAATAAATGTTATACATGTATTATAGTTTACCTTATGATTTTTTATTCCCAAGTTTGATATAAAGACCTGTCTCACTGAGTAACATCATTGGCCTTATGTCAGCTGCCATAATTTTTAATGCACCTTGTTGAAGGTATTGAGAAAGCTGATGCACTGGTTCATTAAAGGTTTTCTTTTTCATAAAGGAGAACCCAGAAAATGAGTGATTACAGTAGTTTAAGTACACAGTTCTGGTGCAAGGCAGGCAGTCAAAGACTGAATTTGGGCAATTCCCTTAGCTTCTCTGAGCCCATGTTTTCTTAGTGGTAATAATACCATCATTGGGTTGCTCTAAAGATTAAAATAAAGTAAAATACATTTCACTTACCACCTTGCCCTTAGAATGAAGCTTAATCAAAAGTAGATACTTTTATTCCTCTGGAAAATATTTTCTTTACTGTCAAATTCTATGTATATGTGAGTGAAACATCTTTATTTAAAAAGGGAGAGCTAATTATGACATTTAAATGCTTATATGGTGTAAAATATAAATATAAAAAATGCAGAGGAAATCAGTTGTAAAACCTGCCCATATTTATTAGTCAGAAGTTTAACTAGTTTTCCAATAAAGTAAGTCTAAATTAAGCTGGCTTAAAAAACTGTTAAGAAATACTGAGTTAGCTCAAAGAATCAAAGGAGGAGTTTGTAAGTCCACCTTTGGGAATGCCAACAACTTGGGAGCCCTAGGAATCCCAGTAACTTGAATCCAGAGTTTAGAATTTAGCACTCTCCTCCTTTGCCTTTATCTATCTTTTTTGGCTTTGTTTTTCCTAAAGCTGATTAGGCTTTTCCTTGTGACTGGAGACATGGGTACCAGCAACCACCACAGACATCTTCACAGCAAACCCACATGGAAACAACTCCTTCCAACTAGCGTCAGATAAAAAATAATGGGAAATCTCTCATATAACTTCTTCATTTACCTGTCTGTGCTATGACCCTAATCATCTCAAAGATATTTGTATTTTTAATTATACTTTTTATTTATAATTTTAATTATGGGCCCATTTTTTAGGCAGTGGAATGAAATTATGCCTGCTTATACTGGGACGTTACGTGAGGTATAGAGAGGCAGAGAAAAGAAGAGGGTGTTTGCAGAAGAAGGGAGGAATCTCAGCAATTAGAACAATTAATTTCTGCAGTTAGATTCACAATCCTCATGTTAAATTAAATGTTTAGTGTTATTAGGTAGCATATATAGATCGATCAAGCAATTGCTAATATTGTAAACTGCTCTGGAATCAGGTGAAATGAAAAAAAAAGGCATAAGCCAGTATTCACAAGGTGGATATGATTCCCCACCAAATTAATGCAAAATTTAATTAATGCTTCTTTGACAGCAACTTTTAACTGCAGAGACTTGTTGTAATACACAGTTCTCTGTTTCAAAGGAGATTTCTTTAAAATTTGGAATACTTGGGGCGCCTGGGTGGCGCAGTCGGTTAAGCGTCCGACTTAAGCCAGGTCACGATCTCGCGGTTCGGGAGTTCGAGCCCTGCGTCAGGCTCTGGGCTGATGGCTCAGAGCCTGGAGCCTGTTTCCGATTCTGTGTCTCCCTCTCTCTCTGCCCCTCCCCCGTTCATGCTCTGTCTCTCTCTGTCCCAAAAATAAATAAAAACGTTGAAAAAAAATTTATAAAAAAAATTTGGAATACTAAAATTTCAGAAAATTGGGAAATATTTTAAGCATAAGATGTGCTATTCTCACCCATGAATTGTACCACAGTACAAGATAATATATGTATGGGATACTAGGATACAGTATTTTTAAGCAGGAGATAGTGACATAGGAGCTGTTTAAATTAAGGATATATACTTTAATTTTCAGGCAAGGTTGTACATCAAGACTTCTGATTACCAAAAAAAAAAAAAAAAAAAACAAAAAAAAAACTGGAAATTAAAGACAGGAAGGTTTCACTTGCTACATGCATAGAGAGGTCTTACTAGTATAATCCTCCATCTAGTCCTCTGCATGAAGGTAAACTACTCATGGTTCAAAAAGGCATTTGCCCTTTCTCTGGTGTTCTGCACTGTGGCGAAAGGATAGATTTACATGTATAAATGTAAATTTATTTTAGATTATAACATATTTTATCTACTCTTAATGCTTTATTCAGGACAGAATTTAAGGGCTTGTTGTTATATCCAATCATGTAATTTTGCTACATCTGAGACATAGATTTTTTTATTCAAAGAAATAAGCAAATTTATTAAGAAGGAAAACTTTTTTCCTAAGGTATCTAAATATATCACCTGTGTTCATCACTCATTGATTAAAGGGAATTTGTTTCTCTTAAGGGCATATAGGTCTTAATACTGCTTCAGTAAGTCAATGGCAATAGGTACAACCTCTACATTACATCTGTCTCTTGTGAGAAATAAATTACTCATAAACTAATGTAAGAGAATTATGCATGATATTTTGTTTTGTTGTATTATTTTTGTTTTTACTTTTGTTTTCCCCAAGGCTAGTCTATAACAGATATGCTCATGAGTTTTCAGATAATCATGGACAACATGGCAAGTTAGATTTAGAAAGATCACTGGATTTGAGTAGAAGATATGAGTATTTTGTAAGGCAGAGTTGAATGATAAGAAATGTATAGGAGCAAAAATACAGAAAAAAATTAGTTTTTTCAATAATTTATTTTTTAATTTACAGCCAAGTTAGTTAGTATATAGTACAACAATGATTTCAGGAGTAGATTCCTTAATGCCCCTTACCCATTTAGCCTATCCCCCTTCCCACAACCCCTCCAGCAACCCTCTGTTTGTTCTCTATAGTTAAGAGTCTCTTATGTTTTCTCTCCCTCACTGTTTTTACATTATCTTTGCTTCCCTTCACTTATGTTCATCTGTTTTTATCTTAACATCCTCATATGGGTGAAGTCATATGACATTTGTCTTTCTCTAATTTCACTTAGCTTAATACTCTCTAGTTCCATCCACGTAGCTGCAAATGGCAAGATTTCATTCTTTTTGATTGCCGAGTAATACTCCATTGTATATATATACCACATCATCTTTATCCATTCATCCGTCGATGGACATTTGAGCTCTTTCCATACCTTGGCCATTGTCCACAACACTGCTATAAACACTGAAGTGCATGTGCCCCTTCAAAACAGCACACCTGTATCCCTTGGATAGATACCTAGTAGTGCAATTGCTGGGTTGTAGGGTAGTTCTGTTTTAAATTTTTTTGAGGAAACTCCATAGTGTTTTGCAGAGTGGCTGCACCAGCTTGCATTGCCACCAATAATGCAAAAGAGATCCTCTTTCTTCGCATCCTCACAAACATCTGTTATTGGCTGAGATGTTAATGTTAGCCATTCTGACAGGTGTGAGGTGGTATCTCATTGTGGTTTTGATTTGCATTTCCCTGATGATGAGTGACGTTGACCATCTTTTCATGTGTTGGTTGGCCATCTGGATGTCTTCTTTGAAGAAGCAGCTATTCATTTCTTTTGCCCATTTCTTCACTGTATTATTTGGGTTTTTGGGTGTTGAGTATGATAAGTTCTTTATAGATTTGGATACTAACCCTTTATCTGATATGTTGTTTGCAAATACCTCCTCCCATTCTGTCTGTTGCCTTTTAGTTTTGCTGATTGTTTCCTTCCCTGTGCAAAAGTTTTTATTTTGATGAGGTCCCAATAGTTCATTTTTGCTTTTGCTTCCCTTGCCTCTGGAGATGTGTTGAGTAAGAAGTTGTTGCAGCCGACATCAAAGAAGTTTTTGCCTGCTTTCTCCTTGAGGATTTTGACGGCTTCCTGTCTTACATTTAGGTCTTTCATCCATTTTGAGTTTATTTTTGTGTATGGTATAAGAAAGTGGTCCAGGTTCATTCTGCATGTCGCTGTACAGTTTTCCCAGCACCATTTGCTGAAAATACTATCTTTATTCCATTGAATATTCTTTCCTGCTTTTCCAAAGATTAGTTGGCCATACGTTTGTGGGTCTATTTCTGGGTTCTCTATTCTGTTCTATTGATCTGAGTGTCTGTTCTTGTGCCAGTACCATACTGTCTTGATGATTACAGCTTTGTAATACATCCTAAAGTCCAGGATTGTGATGCCTCCTGCTTTGGTTTTCTTTTTCAAGATTTCTTTGGCTATTCGGGGTCTCTCTGGTTCCATACAAACTTTAGGATTGTTTGTTATAGCTCTGGGAAGAATGCTGGTGTTATTTTGATAGGGATTGCCAGAGAATATTCTTTTTTAAAAAGATGTTTATCTATTCATTTTTTAAAAAAGAATGTTTATTTATTTATTTTCTACAGAAAGAGAGAGAGAGAGAGAGAAACAGAGAGAGGCAGAGAGAGAAGAGAGAAAGAGAAGAGAAGGTGGGGCAGAGAGAGAGGTAGACAAAGAATCCCAAGTAGGCTCTGCACTGTCAGTGCACAACCCGATGCGGGGCTTGAAGTCACAAACTGTGAGATCATGACCTGAGCTGAAATCAAGAGTCAGATGCTTACCTGACTGAGCCCCAAGTCACCCCCAGAAAATATTCTTAACATTTTCTGGTGCTATGAAAAAAGATTTGAAAAAGGAAGAAGCTTTAATTTGGGGTATTGGGTATGGATGGTCATAAATGCCATTGTCCTTGATATTTTGTCATATTATTCTGGCTTCTCCTGTAAAAAAACAAATCCCATTCCATTCACATTTAAATAAGGAAAAAAAATTAAAGGATCCAAGTACTTTGTCTCATCCTTTTGACTGTCACATTATATAATATAATGTAATTAATGTACATTATGTTAGGTATTATATACATAATATATAATATGTATAATATATAATAAATATATTTTATATACATACAGATGTATTATATATAACATTATATACATACATAATATATGTATGTATATATTATATAATATAATGTAATTCATATATTATAAAAGTTATGTTTGAACTTATACTTTGATACTCTGTTCTCTACTGTTTTGCTGTTAAAAACAGACTTTTGGTTCTGTATGACTAAACACTGACCCTCTCTATATTATAATATTCTTGACATATCATGTTTTGACAGATTTCAGGCATATATCTGCCTTAAATAATACCTGGCTGTTTTTTTTTTTTAAATTTATTTATTTAGTTTTGAGAGAGAGAACACAAATAGCAGAGGGGTGCAGAGACAGGGAGGGAGACAGAGTCTGAAGCAGGCTCCAGGCTCTGTATTGTCAGCACAGAGCCTGATGCAGGGCTCGAAGTCACAAACTGCAAGATCATGACATGAGTTGAAGTCAGACATTAAACCGACTGAGCTACCCACGCACCCTTACCTGGCTGTTTTTTAATGTTTTGTATTTGTTTTTAGTGATTTATAACTGATAATTTCTTTTTTTTTTTTGAAGTTTATTTATTTATTTTAAGAGTGGGGGTAGTGGGAGAGAGAGAATCCCAAGCAGGCTCCACACTGTCAGTGCAGAGCTTGATGCAAGGCTTGATCTTACCAACAGTGAGATCATGACCTGAGCCAAGATCAAGCGTCAGACATTTAACCAACTGAGCCATCCAGGTGCCCCATAACTGATCATTTCTTAAGTGAGATTGTGACTTTCATCAATTCTAGAAATTTCACATATAAAATTTCTTCTAATATTTTCTTTCTCTTACTATTTTACATTTAAATATGTATTACCTTCTCTCATCCTATTCTCTAGTAGCACTTAAACTTTTTTATATTTTATGTTATTTTATATTTCTGACTTCTTATGTTGAATGTTCTGTGTTTTCTTCAGATGGTTCATCCATCCAACTAATTCTTTCTTTGGCTGTGTTTTTTCTGTTGTTTAACTCATGTAGAATTTTTATTCTGAGTTATGGTTTTGAAAGTCTTTACTCGTTGGTTTTTAGTGGGCTTTCCTCCACAAAAATCCCCATATACATATTTATAGTATACTCTCCTCAGGAAATTTTCAATTTATATTCTAATAACTTAAGTTCTTAAGTGTTCTTATTTCACATATATGTGTATTAATTTCCTATTACTACCATAACAATTATCACAATAATTTGAGATAATTACTACAATAGTGAAGTAAATTAAAGCAATACATTTTTATTCTCTTATAGTTGTGGAGGTTAAAATTCTTAAGTAAATCTTAAGGGGCTAAATTCAAGATGTTGGCAGGTCTGGTTCTTTCTGTGGCTTTAGAGGAAAATCTGTTCTTTGCATCTTCTAGCTTCTAAACGCTGCTGGTATTCTGTGATTCTTTGGCTTATAGCTTTATCACTTCAGTCTCTGCTTCTATTATCACATTGCTTCCTCTGTCTGTAAGTCTACTCCTTATAAGACCTTTGTGATTATAGGATAATCCAGCATAATGTCTTCATCTTAAAATTTTCAACTTAATCACATCTTAAGGCCCTTTCACTATGTAAAGTAACATATCCACAGGTTACAGGGATCAGATGTCAACATATTTGGAGGCCAGTATTCAGCCTAACATAATATGCAATAATTCTAACACACAATATTTATATATCTAGTTTTTAAATTACTTTTCCCTGATGCAGATAATTTATGGAGACTTGTTCTTATAATATTTTATGATTTTTAATTGGTATTTTTATTTTTTTATATCTCTATGGCATTTCTACGAGGTTTGGTTTTAAGTTTGATTTCTTACAGAAGATGTCTTTTTTTTTCTTTATTTCTCTGCCTGAGACCTGGAGGAAATACAAATCTAGTCTGGTTTAAATTATTTTTTCTTTCAGATTTTTTGCACCAGACAAACTGTGCAAATTCAATTCCCATACTTAGCCAGTTGCCATAAAATCTCAAGAGAAGCGATTTCTATTTTACTTATATCAAGAACCTGGAACACAAGAGATAAATTTTCTTTCCTTTCTGTCTTCAAAATTATTTCAGTTAACTTTTTCTTATAGTATAGATCTTTCTCCATTCCTAACTCTATGTGTGGTGAATTCTTATATTGGTCCCTACCCTCCACAGGTGCAGATTCACTGATTTTCAACACACCCCCTCAGAGGTATACAAATTCAGGATTTATAGCAGCTTCAGAAATTGCATATTTTCCTAAATTTGTCATCTCAATTTGTTCTGACCTCAAAAAAATTACATTTCTGTGTGATATATACAACTACTCTATTAAAATATGATTTTGGTCTCACAATTTTAGATATTTTGTAGCCACTGGTTCATATGGAAGTGAGCATAACTATGCCTCAGCTTTTTTAAACAGTAATTTATTTAGTTCATTAAAAAGTGGATTCCATTTCAAAATGGTAATTTAATACTACTTTAGATCTATTTCAAGTAAATAGAGCTTACCAAATAAGTTTTAGAAATTTATTTCCATGTCCTAAGTTTTATTGCAGGAGAGTTTGCCAATATATATTTGATAATTATTGATATTTTTTATATTTACTTATTAATTTATTTTAGAGAGACAGTGTGTGTGAATAGGGGATAGGGGCAGAGAGAGAGAGAGAGACAGAGAGAGAGAGAGAAAATCTTAAGCAGTCTTTATGCTCAGCACAGAGCCCAATGTGGGGCTCAGTCTCACAATGGTGGGATCATGACCTGAGCCAAAATCAAGAGTCAGACACTTAACCTACTGAGCCACTCAGGCGTCCCTATAGTAGCTTTTAGATTACACATTTGGGATGGCAATACTCTGAAGTACGATGCTCTGCATGGTGTGGATGAGGAAAAGGAGTTCAATATTCATTTCCCAAACTTAAATGCTAATCTGTCAGAGATTCTATAAAGCAGAATACTTCACATAAGCCAATATTTACCCACATGTTTTGATCAGACCTCACTGAAACCAAAATGTACAAAGCCAAACAAACAAACAAACAAACAAACAAAACAAAACCTTACAAAAATATCTTTAAATGAGCTGTAAAGGAATTATATTTTTAAAATAAGGTTACATTTCCATATTAATTGGCAAAATTGCAATTATACCTTTAAGTGTGATAATAATTACAAATGGTCTATTTCCTGTATATTTGGAAATACATTTTCTGAGTAATTTAGAAGGAGTATTTCAATATATTTTCACTTATGCCCAGTAAAGCTAGTATTTTATTTATTAGTGTTTCCAACACGGAGTATTTACTGCAATCCATAGGTGATGTTCTATTCTTATCACTGACACTGAAACAAATGGAATTTTGATGTTTATATATCCATAAACTGAGGAAGAATCAATAGAAATTAATACCTATGACCAAAGGACAAGGCTCCTCTTGAATATTAAAATCAAACTGTGAATTTCCTTACAGTATCTCAATAGCCACATTTTAAATCCAAAACAGAGAGAATGACTATTTTCATTTACTTCTCAGGAATATGTACTTTTCTATCATTCATTTTAGTGAAAGGGTTTCATTATTTTGTTTTCACAAGGAATTATTTTTATTGCCCATAAATAGTTTGCTTGTAAATTTGAGGAATGATTCCTTTAAGGATCCATAATTTATGAAGCCTATAAAGATTTGGGGTAAAAGAATGCCAGCATGGTCTAGTAGACTTAAACTCTAATTTTAAGAATGTGACTTGGAACACCTGGCTGGCTCAGTCGGTTCAATGTCCAACTCTTGGTCTCAGCTTCGGTTATGATCTCACACTGCCTGGGATTGAGCCCCCTGTTGGGATCTGCACTGACAGTGCAGAGTCTGCTTGGGATTCTATACAAACAAACAAGCCAACTTTGAAAAATAAAGAATGTGATTTAAAGTAAGATTATAGAATTAGATAATCCTATGAAAAATGCATATGATGTAGCATTTATTGTTTTCTTTGCATTTGGTTTTCTACCAAATTGGCCATAATATCTTAGAAGTCCTTAGAATAGAAGTCCTGATAACCACAAAAGTTAAAATATAAAACAAATGCAGGGGGTAAAGAAAATTTTCTATAGCTATAGATCAATGATGCAGCTCTAGAAATATCTTAAAAACTTGCAGTAAAGCTGTTTTAGTGTTGTGTTTCCCAGATTCTGCTTCATTGCTCATTTGTGAAAACAAACATTTGCCATGAAGACATAACTGCCAATTTAGCCTAAATAAGACAAATGAGATAATGAGACCAGTGGCAAATGCGAGTTGACAAATCCTGCAGAATGCCCGACTTCAAGTAAAAAGCTTTCCTTTCCTGCCAAAAGGTCTATATGCTAATGCTAACTAATTTGCCAACCTTGGCCCTACATTGTTTGACAATAGCTGAGCATCCCAATTTGTTATAGTTGTGACATTAATTTGGATGTAAAATGTGGCTTGATCTAGTAATCTATGCAACCTCTTCACCCAGCAACCAATCACACAGATGTATACTTTGTACTGAAAAGGCTTAGAAATGCAGAGAGGTTTTTTTGTTTTTGTTTTTGTTTTTGTTTTTTTTGTTTTGTTTTGTTTTTAAACTCAGGATATATTAATATAGAAAAGGCAATGGTATAGACATCATAAGTGTGACTTTCACCTGTGCATATCCTGGTTAGAGTAATAAAGGTGAAATAAAGTATGTTATTTACTTTAACATAATGAGGTCATTTGGAATATTTGCCCTGAATCAGTTATTCAAATATCTGTAACTTAGCCACCAGTTTTGATGGACTTTGAGAAGTCAATTTAGAGGATTAAAAAAATATATATATATCTTTTGAATATTTCCAGAATTGCAAAATAACCACAGGTAATGATTCTCACACATTCTTCAATTCATTTTCCTTATTATTTAAAAGAAAAATGTTCCTATGTGTTTGCATTACTCCTGAAACAACTTAATTTTGTGGATTACAGTAGAAATAAGTTAAAATTTATTTAGAGAAATCTGGTATTTAAAAAAAACTAGGTACTTACAGTTAATAAATGCTTGTTTTGTGCCTTTAACTAGGTTAAGCAATAATAGTACTAAAATTGTATATAGGAAGGATAGATTTTGAAAACAAGTGCTTATTTTGACTGAGTATGAATTGGTGTGGGTCATTCATTTTAGAAGTACACTAGAATTGCAGGGCCCTAATTCAGACTTTGTAAACTGCACTAAGACATTTAGTTCCTCTCAGGTAGCTAAAAATGAATGTAAGACATTTTATAATTACAAAATTAGTACATACTAATTCTACCATCATAAAATCAATTAATCAAAAACCGCTTTGGAAAGCTGTTTGGAATGAGGAAGTGAGGAAGAGCAAACCAGACAGAAGTCAAAGTCTTTTTGTAACCTTTGCTTTGGAAAACATCATTAAAAAATAGATTCATCAAACGGATAGATTTTCCCCAAAATTAGGACAATTCATGGTAATACCTATAAGTTTCTGTAAATAGCCTTTTAAATTTCATTTAAAATACATTTATAGAAAATATTGGAGCTTAAAATATTTTAAATTACAAAAACAGAATTTTGAAACAATATTTTGAATTCTTATCTCCTAGGTCTATATTCTTATTGAGGGGGAAATAATCTAAAAATATAAAGGTCTATTCACAGTTTTTAAAAATGCATTAAAATGTTTATAACTCTGCCATCAACTTATAAAATTATAGGGATAAAGAACTGCAAAGAACTTAGAAGTTATATGAACACACTTCTAGACAAATGCTAACAAATGTTAATTTGATTCTTGAAAATTTTCTATTATAAATGTTGCAGGCAGCCTCTAAGATGGCTCCCAGTGATTGTCCCTCCTAGTTAGTATTCATGCCCTTATTATACATAACTCTCTTTTTTGTTTATAGGCTGGTAATGACTCACTTTTAACAAATAGAATATGACAAAATTTATGGGACTTCACTTCTAAAATTAGGTTACAAAAAAACTTTGATTGATATATTCCCTAATATATCAAACTACAAAATAGTAGTGCATCCATGGGTCTCATCATAGCAGGGCTCTCCAGGCTCTCTAACGCACAGGCCATAATTTGAATGCAAAAGAAGCTGGAGAGGGTCCAGACACCACCACTTGGTCTAAACTGCTAGAAGAACTTTATGGGAAATCAATATAAAAGTTAAGTGAGAAATGGAAAGGGTTGCTTCCCTGAGTGGTGGTGTCTGGACCCTCTTCAGCTTCTTTTGCATTTCAAGAGTAGCCACAACTCACTCATGGAGTTTAATGATAAACATTTCTGATAACCAGGTACAATATGCTTGGTACATCAGCGTTCAGATTGTCAACGCATTCCAGAACAGAGTGGCAAGAAGGTAAATCCAGAGTCATGTTATCAGTTGTTGCTTGGTATGAGTGAATTCAGACCCACCGTTAACACTTTAACATCAGTTTACCCCTAAATTCTGGATACAGCCATATCATGTATACTTTTTAACACCCTTTTATATCTCTTTTGAACAGTAAATTTTTGATCAGTCAAGTCAATCTTCATGTGAGCTACATCAATTGAAGATTGAAAATCAATTTTCTTAAATAATATTCTTCTCTGTGATTTCTCATTGGAATATATCCTTTTTTACTCAGTGTCTTTCAAACAACCAACATATCTTTTATCATACCAAACACCAGTAGATGTGCTATTAAAGTAATGTTTTGTACACCAAATATATAGTCACAATATATCAATGGTGTCTTCCAATAAGATAAGTGATTATTAAAAAGTTCATTGAATTTGGTTGGGGCCTATCAAGTCTGTGCTCCCAGTCATAACCCATTTAAAAACAATCAGCTCTGACAAATATTATAAGTATCATTGTGTACAATGATTCATCTACTTCCCATTGAGATGACATACCACAGATTATATTTTGCCTTGTTCCTACCAATTGTGTTACCAGGAAGCCTTTCCTAGTCAATGCTTCTCGGACATTCTTCACAACTTGTTCTGTTGATATTTTTTCTATGAGTGAGTTCCTCTAGCCTGGACTTCCCTGATACCCAGGAATTCTCCTCACAACATATTTGACATCATCTACATAAGATACCCATTCTAAACAAGGGATCACACCTTCTCCCAAAATGTCACTCAGGAAAATCGCCCAATTATTTTAGGGATATTTGTGCTCCACATACCTGTTGTTCATCATCTTTCCAAGTCTTGCCAAATTTGGCTAGTTTCTTGCCAAAGTAATCCCTCTAAAATTTCTACCTGGGACAGTATATACTTTTCAACATGCGGCATGCTTCCAAAAATGCTATTTCTGCTTGGCTCAAAACACTTTGTTATATATTAAAAGTTCCTGAATCCCTTCAAGATCATTGTGGTCAGTGTTGACTTCACCACTACACTTGCATTGCCATTATTAAGCATGAGTATGGTCTAGAGAAACTTTATTTACATACCCCACGTCATATTGAGGTTATTAGTAAATCATTAATCACATATATTCTTTGCCAGAATCTACTCAATCTATGTGTACTGTAAGAAATTCCTAAAGGGAATTTGCTTGGGGCTCTAGAAGAGAACATCAGTGAGTATGGACCTACACCTTCTCCATAATATTAACCCCCTCATTATCATCAACCTCTTTTCAGTTCCTATTCTTGATCTCATTACATTCACATTTACTATATTCAGAACAGCAGAGAAGGCTCTGGCATACCAAATAAGCTACAGCAATATAACATTCCTCATATCTTGGCAACAACTTAAACAGTGTGTCAGTCTGGTTTGTGGTTATTTAATGCACAGGTGATCAAATATTGTACAATCATAGATCTGTGCAGTGTAAATATAATACTTCTTTCAGCATAAAAACTTGATTAGTGAACACTGCCTATAAACCTTTAACTAAAAGAAGGTTCCAAATGACAAAGATGCAGTAGGGTCATCAGTGAGTGATGCATCATACTTTTGCCCCTCTGAATTACACAAGAATAATTTTTTGGCAAAATTCCTAATTCGTCTTTAGTGCAGTGACTTTTTTTTCTGGAGAAAACTGCTGGTGGTCTTCCCCAAGGACCCCAAACTAACTTTTGTCATTTTCTTGCCTTGAGACACTCTTGAGGGAACAAAGCATTAGCAATTTTCCTGACATTATCACTCACTTCCTAGTTCCTTTATTTAAGTTACTGTTTACTGTTTTTCATTATCCCCAAATTTTACCTACTTTCTACTTGGATTGGGTTGAGGGGCTCAGACACAATCCACAACCATAAAGTTGGGAAAAGGTGTAACTGTACCAATGTCTTTTCTTTCATCCATTCTCATTCTTGGATTTGTGAGCCACAGATACCCTACATACCAAAAAAAAAGTCAGAGCTGCCAACATAAGGCCTATTTAACCCAACAATTCTTTTGAAATAAGTGCTACAAGAGTCTTAGAGTTAATGTCATGTGCCAAAATGTCTCTCTTAATAGGAGCCAACAAACTGAATCAAGGCCTTGGTACCAAAGGATACTATATTACAATAGAAAAAAAATGTCAAGTGGAAAAGACAAAGATTTGTATTATGACATCATCTGCTACATATGCATTCCCCATTTCTGCACCCAAAAATATTCCTTTTATATCCTCCCTATTTAAGCATTAAAACCAGTCACCTGCATGCAGATAAGTTCTTTGTTCCGTGTTCCATTTGTTAGCAAATGTTTTCATTGACCCTTTCAATTTCTTTTCAAAGCACCACTCTGAAGGTGAGAATGAAAGAAATATCTCCAAATAATATGGTGCTTTTAGCAGATTAGTATATCACAGTCATTGTGAAGTAGGTCCTTTAAGAGGAGAAAATATATATGGGTGCTCCAAATTGAAATGATTCAAATTGTTCCTATATTTCTGTAACATTTTGACCATTGTTCCAGTATAGACATTTACAACAACAATAACAAAAAAAGTGGAGAATGTACTAATGCCTATCAGAACCCTTAGAAATCCTTCAGAAGCTTTAAGTAATGGTTCAAAATGATCTGCCTGATAATAATCAGCTGGACTCTCCCTGTGGAATTCATTCCATGGCAAGTTAAAAAAAGAAAAAAAAAAGATCTTTTCTTATCATCATTCTGAAGAGTCATAGGCAACTATTGGCACCTCAACTGAGAACAAAGAAATATATCTTCATTCAGACGAACTGCCCCTATGGAAACTCATCTCTTATACTCAGCTTGCTACTTCAAATAGTTTTTGAAACATCCCATTCTTGCTCCTTTAGAATTTTCTGCTAGGATTTTTAGGGAGCATTCCACATCTACTACCTTTTCTTCCTTTCTTGGGATTCCAGAAGTCCTTCCAAAATTAGAGATCTCTGCAAGTTGGTATTTTTAAGTATCCAGTTGTCTATGACTCACTTAATCAAACACATAGGCAGGCTATCACCACTACCCTAGAATTTGTTAAAATCCACACATATTTCCTTAGAATAAACTCCCAGATTTTGTACAAAAAGCTGAACATACTACTCCAAGTAATTTAACCTACTGTACCAATTTGCCCTTTCCTACTTTTCCAAGAATATTTTTCCTCCACCAGCTGAATTGCTGAAATTCCTTTTTCTGAGTGTTGTCACAGGTACATCATGCTGCTTGCATTGTTTTATCGAAAAGAAACATAGAGGTAGGTCATTCAGCAATGGCATATGGAGAAAGAAGGTCCTAGGGTTGGTTAATTGTCATGCAAATGGTAGCCATATTATGTGATGATTCTCCTGAGGCATCAGCTGTAGGATTCAGTATATATATACAGATAAACACATATTAATATATCTATACTTAGACACACTCACACACACACACACACACACACAATTTTCACTTGATAAATGAACTTTCTTTGGAAACTTCCAATGAGAGTCTCAATTGTCTTCATCATAGGCTCAGAGTTTCCCTTTGGTCTTCTGACACACTTTCTCTGAATTATTCTAACCTTTTTACCAGCCACGAATCCCATGCAAGATAATTAAGAAAGTAAATTCATTATTTTTATCCTGTTTGCCTTTAGTTGCTGGGTGCTGTCTCTACTAGAGCCCAATACCACGTGAATAGTTTTTGGTGAAAGAGGAATGCGTAGCAGTCTGTTATCATCGTAGCCTATAACAAGGATTTGGGGAAGCATAAACTGACTTCTGTCACAAAGTTCATTGAGCATGATGGCAAGTTGGTAAAATGTCTAACGTCATATATTCATATGGTTCTTATGGTCCCAGTGGCCTAGCACAAGTGCTGTGCTACAGCACTTTCTGTATCCCACAATATGAAACTCTGTTCAGATGTCCACTTGAATTGTCTTTTTCCTAGTCTACTTAGCTCTTCTTTCACTTTGCTTATTTTAAATAGGCAATAAAATTCCCAAAATTAGGAGGGTGTATAATTAAGAATTAAATATATTCATGAAATGCTGGACTATCTTATTAGTAGTCAAATTCTTCAGAAACAGTAATTTGTTCCTATTTTTGTAAAGCTCTCTTGAGGCACCAAATGCATTTCAAAATTTTATTGTCTTAGCCTGTTTCTGAAATTTTGAAATCTATTAACCATTCTCTATAAAACTTATGTGTAACTTTTGTTATCAAGGGGTTTTTTTTGCTTCTTTTCCTCATTCTGTTACTATTATAATGCCAACAACCCAATAATTCAGTCTTTTCTTCACCAATATCATGCTCAAATCTGTCTTCACAGAAGTATAATAGTACATGATAAAAGTATAATAGTACATGACAATACCTTTGACAATGTGGTAAAAATGTGTTCAATTTCTACCTATGTAAAGGCAAATGTGAGTTTTATTTTCTTCCGTTGAAAGTATGAAAATAAAGCATGAACACAATCAATCACAGTATATCAGTCTCCATTAGCTTGTTGTATCTTTTGGATAGTTTATATCAGATACTCCTATCAACTGCATTACATTATTCATTCTTTGTTAGTCTACATCAGTCTTCACAATCCTTCTTCCTTTCTCATTCATCAAACTCAAATTGCTATAGGGTACATTGATATTATTACCCTCACTTCTACCATTTCTTATGTCAAAGTTGAAATTTTTTGCTGCCCTTGGGAATTCTTTTTTTTTTTTAATTTTTTAATGTTTATTTATTTTTGAGAGAGAGAGACAGAGTACGAGTAGGGAAGGGGGAGAGAGAGAGGAAGACGCAGAATCTGAAGCAGGCTCCAGGCTCTGAGCTGTTAGCACAGAGCCTGACACAAGGCTCAAACTCACAAACCATGAGATCATCACCTGAGCTGAAGTCAGATACTGAACTGACTGAACCACCCAGGTGCCCCTGCCCTTGGGAATTCTATATTGCCTAATATTTATTGACAAATAAGCCTAGGATGGTTCATTTTACATGTCCAATTTATTCTGAATGAGGATAGCCTTGCCTGAAATTTGACCTAAAGGAGATAACAGCAACGTTTGCCACTTAGATCACATTTATTGTGAAACATGAATTTAGGTAAATACCTTTCAGCTTCCAGGATTTTGATCTGCAATTGTATTTCATTCATGAATAACTTCATTCATTGAATACTTTTCAAGAAAGCATTTTCATAACCATCCAATCCTACCAAAGTCCCTGTAGGGTCTCCTCACTGCCATAGGTAGGGATGCTAGTAAATTAGTTACCTTTATCCAACAAGCCAAAGAGGAAATGCTCCACGTGCCCTGGTATTCAACCTAAAAATGTAACATAGCCTTAAGATTATGCTGGGGAAAGCAGTAACAAGTTCCTGGAGTAAGTCAGACTTCACAGATGAGATTAATTTTGCACCGTGTTTCAGCCCTCTTATTTAGTTCTTTTTTTCTTTTTTCCTATTTTAAAGTCATCCAGGTAAGGATAGATTGAATATAACAAGATCCTTTAAGAGAGATGACTTTTAAGGTAGATGCTTTGTGGGTATCTATTTTTTTCCATTTTAATTCTCTCCTTTTAAAAAACATGGCAGCACAACTCTACTTGACTTAATATGCCTTCTTTTTTCAACCATTATCCTTAGGCTTCATTTCCCATTCTCTTTTTTTGCCCTTTTAAAAATTGCTCTAACCTTTTACACATTCTCAAACTTTACAGAAAATATTGAGAAATTAATCCTTTACTATATTGTAATGCTCTTTTGTCCCCTAAATAGAAAGATTGGAGTTTCTCTGAATTATTACACCAACATTGTTTGGGGAAGGAGCATGTCATCAGGGACAACTCTATTTTGATTACTGTATAACTGATCCAATAAAGTTGCCACTATAAGCATTTTATTGTTCAATAGAAATGTTCCATTTTAACATGGAAGAGGAGACAAGGACAATTCTTTTTTGTGAGTACTTGCTTGATTGCCTTTTACCATTTTGAAGAAGATATATCTGTCACATATTGGTCATTAATGGGATGAATGACAAAACCACAACTAATTTTAGGAGATACTCACTTCAAGTAGATGTCTTCATTCTGTAATGTCCAAGCATCAAATTATTAGATTAAATTCAATTATCTTCCAATCTTCAAAAGATTACTGGAACATCAACATGAATCATTACTTTTTTTCCCCAAATACGGATCTTAAAATTTTTACTGTTATTCTCTAGTTAATAGTTTAATTTTTGCCAATATAGTCACTGTATCTTTGGGCAGGGGTGGCCATTTTCACTGTTTGCCTCTTTTTTTCCTATTCAATTGTAGTCAAGTATGTCATATAATTTCCTTGGCAAAATTTTTACCATCTCAGATCACAGATGGACAGGTCACCGCCCAGGGATCAAAGTTTTATCATTCCTTTCTTCCCATGTTGCCTCTTACCTCATAAATATTTTGCTATATTGAAGAGGGTCTTTGTGTCAATTCCATGTTTTCCTCTAATCTGCCTGTGACACAGCCATTGATTCAATTTCAGTTGATACTAAGTTTAGAATCCATGAAAATTCACAAGAAATTTTTGCTTCCATTTGAATGACATGCAATAGGCAATACAGCACTCTGACCTGCAGTTGCTTTGGGAGGTGAGGCTCCATCTCAAGCAGAACTTGCAGGTGTCTTCATTGTATAGGTGCACTTTTCTATAAAAGACAGGGTTGAAGACAGTTCTTTTCATTTCAATTAATTAAATCTATCCCTGCCATTTCTTTCCTATTTATTATACTCCGCATGTCACAGAGCCCATCAAGGAGTATGCATAAAGGCATACGCCTCCTATCACAGCTGCAGTTCACCAGTCAGCAGATCACAATAAAGAATTCTGACAGCTAGGGGCGCCTAGCTGAGTCTTTTTATTTAAAAACAATTTTTTTTAACATTTACTTATATTTGAGAGAGAGAGAGAGAGCATGAGCAGGAAAGGGGCAGAAAGAAAGGGAGACACAGAATCTGAAGAAGGCTCCAGGCTCTGAGCTGTCAGCACAGGGCCCAACATGGGGCTTGAACTCACGAGCGATGAGATCATGACCTGAGATGAAGTCGGATGCTTAACTGACTGGGCCACCCAAGCAGCCCAAGCATCTGACTCTTGTTTTGGCTCAGGTAATGATCTCATTGTTTATGAGTTCGAGCCCCGCGATGGGCTCTGCCCTGACAGTGCAGGGCTGCTTAGAATTCCCTCTCTCCTCCCCTCTCTTGTTTGTGCTCTCTCTCTCTCTCTCTCAAAATAAATAAACATTTAAAAATATTTAAAAAAATTGGTAGCTAGATGCAACTGCCCAGCTTGGTAAAACACAGATAACATATCACTCCACATTCATTTCTGGAGGCAGTAGTCCTGGGTCATATTTCCAGGAGTTTCTGAGTCTAGGATAATAGTTTAAAGCAGCTATTTTTTTTTTACCTGCATATGTATCTGGATACATCATCATTATGATTATCAGCCTATAGACATATCTTGTCAAAGATATTTTGTAGTTGTGGAGTTCCGAAATAGATTCGATATATAAGATGTATCTGATTAGCAAAATCACAGAAGACTTCATAAAATTTTAGGATAAATTTCCTGTATTGCAAGCCCACTGCAAAACTTAGTAGCTCTAAACAAACACCATTTCTTTGCTCACTTTTCTATCAGTAGACGGTTTGGTGAGCTGGGGTCAAGCTGGGCTCGGTTCTTTTGCTCATCTTGCCCATGTTAACTCATGCAGTGACAGTTGTTTGGGACTGGATGATCCCACACAGATGATCTCAATTATATGTCTGGAGCTTTTGCTGGGTGTCTGGATATTCTTCATCTGTGTGATGTCTCTGTTTACATGATTTCTCATCTTCAAGGAAGCTAAACTGTATTTACTTGCAAAATGAAGGTTTCAGGGTCCTCAGAGGATGCATTATACCAGTAAAAGAAAGCTGCTGGATCATCCAAGATTCAAAAGGAAAGATGGCTGATCTCACATCTTGTGGGAGGAAAAGAAAAGAAAGAAACAAAGAAAGAAAGAAAGAAAGAAAGAAAGAAAGGAGGAAAGAAGGAAAGAAGGAAAGGAAGAAAGAGGGAGAGATATTTTAATCCACCACAATCCCTTTAATCAGCACATTGTATTTTTAACAAAGCAGAATCACATTATGCAATGGAGGATAGTATAGTGGTTAAAAGTGAAGATACTGGTGCTTGGCAATTAGTGAGAATAACAGTATGAAAGGCCATAGAGCATGGCGGTTTAGATTGCAGACTTTGGAACCAATCTACCTAGGTTTGATTCTTGGTTTCTTCACCTAATATTTGTGTGCCTTGGTTAGGTTACTTAACAATCTGTATTTTGGTTTTTTCTTTGCACAATACGAATGATAATTATTAGTAACACATGTGTCATAGGGTTATGTGAGAATCAAATGAGCTAATGTATAATATATGAAGTGCTTGATCTAGTTCCTGAAGCATTTAAGAACTGAATAAATGTTATGAATCTTTTGTTACTTAATTTACATTGTGCATTGGTTATTATGTTGTTATTTCTTTTAAAAATGTTATAAATGATTATTGACTTGTGGTCAATTATAACTCACAGGATTTTTTTCCACATGCGCCACAGTTAATTTCAAATAGACTATTATTCAAATAGTATTTGAAACTTAAAGCCAGCGTACTGTTTTAATATGATAAATTATGATTTTATACATTCATTTTAGTTTACAAATATGTTTTTCATTTTAATTGTTTTACTATTGGAAATTTCTCCAGTAACTTTTCCATTATTGCTATTGTGACATTCTGAAGTATGTGATAAAATATATATACAGTTTTTGTCTGAAGAAATCTAAACACTACCAAGGATTTTTTATTTTTCCTTTTTTCTGTGTCCTATTGGATTAAAAATTAATCCTTTTCTCCTTTCATTTTTACAAAGCTGGAAAACTATACACTCCATTATATACTTTTACTAACTTTTCCTACCTCTTAAACATACTTTATTTTTCAATGTTTTTCTACTTCATTCATGTTAAAGAGGATGGCATGTTATAAAATTTGTCAAATATTCCCATTCTGTCCTGTAAGTTTTATCCTACAAAATTGTATTTCTACTTTGTTTCAAAACAAACGAAAATAATTTATTTATTTTATAAGCCTTATACTTATGCTTTATACTTTTTGTATACTTAATCTAATTTATTGAAATGTTTTATTTATGTTTTGCCCACTATTATTTTTTGCTCCTCACTTTTTAGTGTGTTTGCATCTTTTCTTGCCCAACTACCTCATTTAGTAAATTTTCAACAAATGTCTGGAGTTATAAACTCTATTGGTGAAAATGTTTTGTTTCCTTTCTCGATATTAATTTAGCTAGATATAGAGGCAAATACTGTGATTTATTTTCTTTCACTATCCTAACTATTCTATGTATTGTTCTGATAGGATGTCCTACTTCAGATAACAGATTTCTTTTTTTTTTTTTTTTCAACGTTTATTTATTTTTGGGACAGAGAGAGACAGAGCATGAACGGGGAAGGGGCAGAGAGAGAGGGAGACACAGAATTGGAAACAGGCTCCAGGCTCCGAGCCATCAGCCCAGAGCCTGACGTGGGGCTCGAACTCACGGACCGCGAGATCGTGACCTGGCTGAAGTCGGACGCTTAACCGACTGCGCCACCCAGGCGCCCCAGATAACAGATTTCTAATTCAGGTAGTATTTGAGTATTTTCCCATTTTCCTTGAGATTTTATTTTCTAATTTATTTTTCCTAAGCATGCTTTTTATCCTTATGTTTGTTTGTCTCATACAGCAGTGGCATATATTTTCATTCTAATGCATTTTTTGTTGTTAATTACAGAAAATTTGAGACATTGTTTATTTGAATTCGGATGTTCTCCCAACTGTTCTATTCTCTTTTACTGGAAATTCCATGATATATAACTCATAATTACTCCATCTATCTTTTATGTTTTTCATTTTGTAATGCCTTGGATGATTATCTCAATTATAACTTTTGATTCATTAATTCTCTCTTTCCCTGTTCTCAAACTACTATTTATCCTTTCCTCTTATTTTCATTTCAATTGTTTTCCGTTCTAACAATTTTCTTCTTTTTCTTATTTTCTGATCTTATTTTATGGACACCATTTTCTTCATAGTCACTCTGAGCTTTAAAAGTACACTTATTTTAATATCTTCAGAGCATTCTGGTATTTTTAATTCAACATTGTGAAATTTACTTATTTCTTGTGGGTTTTTCTGCATGGCTTTGGGTTTCTTTTTGTATGATGTAATTTTGTTCTGCAGGTCCACATTTCACATAAGTTTTCCTTTCTTTATGTTCATTTTTCTCCACAAATAATTTTACAGTTGTCTCACACCCCAGCTACTTCCCAGGGACCACACCTCAGAGGCAATATTGCTTTGTAGATACCTTCAAGGAGACTGCATAATAATCTTCAACAGTACAGATTCACTAGGCTTCTGGATATGAAATTAGTTCTGTTTTCTCCCTTTTCTAAGGCAAATAGTGAATTATGGACCCAAACCTGAAGAGACAGTTGGATCTTCTTTTGTTTCCTTTCACTTGTGAGGAAACATGATCCTAGTCCCAGACTTCACCCAGAGTGCATCCACCTCTAGTCAGTGTCATCCTGTTTCCTTGTCAAGATTGAAGTTCCAGGCCCCATTATCTTCTCACAGTATCCAAAGATATGCTTTTAGTTCCCACTCCCTAATGTGAGTTTTCCTCTGACCCATAAAATCAGTTTTATGGGACGGAGAAGACTATGGAAAACTTGAATATCATATTTAGAAAGTGGCAGAGACTAATGTCTCTGAATAACTATGGACAAGTTCTGCCATGTGGACCTGTTTTTATAGTCACCTTTGCTATAAGAGCAAAAGGAAGACTCTTGAGTTACATATTTGAAGATTGTTATCAGAGGTTATTCACCTGGGTTAAAGGTAAATGGTAAACACTTGAGTGTTTTAAGGTTTTAGTAGCAACTTATTAAGTGTTGAATTTTCTGATGCACTATGGTGATAAAAAGAGGATTGTACTTTTTAATTTTTTTTTCCTCTGCTTCAAAAGATTTGTTTGGAGTCTACCCCAAACCAAATCCATCAGCATATGAAAATGCAAAAAGCATTATATTTCTCATATAATACTGTTAAAAAATCCCCCCAATTAATTCAAAATTAGATAACCATCACTAATGTTTATTAACTTTATTCTCCAAGTGGTATAAGTTTGGCTTTGCACATGTAACAATCTGGAAGTCTTTTTTCAATGTAAAGATTTTGGAAGACTTATTGCTATCCTTATCATTCCTTTCTAAAAATATGCACTTCTAAATTAGATAATATTCTTTTATGTAACAGTTTATTAAGACCTCAGAAGATTCTTTCTAGGTGAACTTATATGTTTGATTTTTTTTTGTTTTATTATTGATCATATGATCTACATATAGTTTTTGAAGATTTGCTGTTAAGAGGTAGTGTCTTTATAGTAACATGGATATGTTACTTGAAGGATACCATCCATGTCAAATTTTATATCTGTGGACGTTTTTAACTTATTGTCAGTTTTTTTCTTTTGAAATAAAAAAAACTTCTGAGGTAAACTCAAATATTTTATCTAAATCTTTAGAAAGCTCTTTTGCTCTATTAAATAAGGGAATATTTTGTTTGTTGAAGATTTCTTAATTTTACTATTTTAGTCTCTGTGATGATATGACTATTACTTGTATTTATGTCACTTTTCAACGTTTATTTATTTTTGGGACAGAGAGAGACAGAGCATGAACGGGGGAGGGGCTGAGAGAGAGGGAGACACAGAATTGGAAACAGGCTCCAGGCTCTGAGCCATCAGCCCAGAGCCTGATGCGGGGCTCGAACTCCCGGACCGCGAGATCGTGACCTGGCTGAAGTCAGACGCTTAACCGACTGCGCCACCCAGGCGCCCCTTATATCACTTTTCTATCACTAGTCTGTTCTGTATTTTTGGTCAGAATTAAGTCCAATGTATGATTGTCTCCTCTTATAATTTTTGCATTAAAACATACTGTTTATTTAATTTAGCAGTGTTGCAAATCTTGTGTTTAGCTTGTTGCACTGCTACGTGGACATGCAGATATTCGAAAATTTTCCTTTTTTCAAAAACAATTTACATATATGTTTTTAACTGTGGTAGAAAAACACACACTTTGCCTACCTAAAGCATGCTGTCTTGTGGCCACAGGATAATACTCCACAGCTCTTACCTAGTCTTTTCCTTCTTTCCTTTGGAATAACTTTTAGAATGTTTTATGCCTGTGGATTTCTCTCTCTATTATCTATTTATTTAAATATCTATCTATGTTATCTATCATTTTTTACTATTACACCCGTACTCCAAATAATGGATGGGTTATTTGGGGGAGAAAGTTCATTTTCTTTTATCATATTTCTGTTATGAATTCCATATACTAGAATCATTCTCAAGATTTACCTGGTGGATGGGCCCATGAATTTTGGTATCAACTCTCACATAGCTGTGAACTTTAAGATACTGAACTCTAAGCCACCAAATGTGTGTATCTGCATATGTGTGTGTATATATGTGTACATATGTAGATACTATTCATGTAGTTATAGGTATGTGAAGTGAGTAGTATGTCAGATGACTTCAATAAATGTTAACTATTTTTTTTATTTTCTATGAAGTTGTTTTAATACTTCTTTTGTTAAAATTCCCATACAAAAAAACATTGATATCTGGAATATGAAAGGTTTTACCTTTTTCCTATTATTTTCATCAAAAAAATTATTAGTCACATCACAATCTTCATTTGTTTTCAATTCCTGTTCCCCACTCATATGTTTAATTTTATCTGAGTATATTTCTTTATCTTCCTTAAGCTTAAAATTCCATTGATCAGAGACAAAAATAGTAACCAAAAATTCTCCTTTCTGATTTTGTTTTGTGTGCTCCAGTCCTTACCTAGGGATCATACTTTCAGAGTAACAGTGCTTCTTGACATTAAACATTTCATAGAAATTTGGATACCAATAGTTTTAGTTTTGGGAATTCTGCAGATTCCTTTTCTTTTTCCCCAAAATACTGATGTTTTTATGTAAGCGGAGCTGTCTGTTGACCTTAAAAATGCTTTTATCATCAGCAATGACATTTAGAGACTAAATTGTCTTGTATGACAGGAAAATATGTGATATATTATTTAGTTTTTTTTCTATTATTTAACTTTAAAAACAATTAGTTTTGCATAGTGATTTTATTCAATCTTCCCTTTCTAATGAAAGAAGATATTGAGAACTAATATCTTTCCTCTACAATGACTGCATCCACATTATATTTCAAAACAGGAGTTAACTGTAATTTTCCAAGGAATTTCAGAAGCTTCTAGTACTGTGCTATATATAATCATGCGACATAGCATTTCTGTTCTGCTATATGGTTTGCAAAACATCCTCAAGTACATATAATTTGTACGAAGAAAATAATTTTTAAAAGACAGAAAATGTTCAGATCACACCCTCTTAGCTGATGATATAGGGATGATTATTTTGGCTTCCTTTTGGGAATCAGTTCTCTAAGAAAAAGGAGTAATTGCTAATATTATTTTGCTTATATAGCCCATCCTTGCAGACAACACCATTTTAACTCATTTCTTTCTATGTGAAATATCAAGAATAGTTATAATAACAGGTCATCAACTATCACATGCATTATAAGGAGTGGCCCCAGGACATAAAGCATTAATCTTATAAATTTGAAAATGATTATACAACCTGATTGCAAACGTTGACCTCATAATATTTGGAAAACTGAGACACAGATAATCCACAGTGCGCAAAGACAAATGCTTACTTAAGCTATCCCCTGTTGCCTGAGATGAAGTGATTAGTGAAATATGGCTGCACTTAACTGTTATGGTGGGTGAGGCCTATAGGAATAAGGGATTTGTTGATTACTTCTGATTGTACTGGAGAGTTTACTGAAAAGTAATATGAGGTTTCATTGTTAAATTATGAGATCAAGGTCTAATCAGAGAATAAGTTAGTTTCTGTGATGACACTAAATAAAAACAAAATATAGTCTTACAACAGAAGTAGAATTCCAAGCTTCATCCAGTGACTTATGTGAAATATTATTTGGTAAGAACTGGGGACTTGCAAATAGTAATTGAAGACATTTATTTTAATTTTCTTAAGTTTATTTATTTATTTTGAGAGAGAGAAACAATTCAAGCAGTGTAGGAGTAGAGAGAGAGAGAGAGACAGAGAGACAGAGAGATAGAGAGACAGAGAGACAGAGAGCTAGAGAGTATCCCAAGCAGACTCCACACTGTCAGCACAGAGCCCGACATGGGGCTCGATCTCACAAACATGAGATCATGACTTGAGCCAAAATCAAGAGTTGGACACTTAACCGACTGAGCCATTCAGGTGCTCCAATAATGAACAAATACTTCAGTTTAAATATAAAGGATATTAGGAAGCTTATCAGATAGTTGAGATGAAAGGGGACAGAGAAAAATTCAGTATAGAAAAAAGTAAAAACAAGATAGAATCTAAATTATCGGGCATATTCTCTGTATTCATTGCTCTTAGGCTTTGCATATTGCATGACCAGTACTCCCATTTGTCAGTGAGCAGCCACACTAAAAAATGGTGTCTATAATTTTTTGCTGCCTCTGTGTTCATTTCCTGATGAGCACATAGTTCCTAAATTTCATTTTTAAAATACCTATATTGCATGGACACTCCTGAGATCTTCCTAGTGGTGAAAAAAGGCACCGAGATGACTTTGATATGAAATAATACAACTTCTTACTAAGTTTTTTTCTCCTCTCTGATTTCAGCTTTTAGAGTCAATAACTTCAATGCATCACAAAACCACAGTAGTTTTTCTTTCTTTCTTTTTCTTATTAATATGGTATTTGTCTGTCTTCCCTCTGTCAAACTGACCCAGCCACTTTCCCCAGGCTGCCTGGGAGGTATAGAAAAAGGAACATACAGGGCAGACAAGACATGGGAAAAAGACCTATGGGAGGTGGAGAAAGCTCCTTCACATGGCAAAGAGGATGAGAAAGGCCACCATCAGGCAAAAGAGCCCCATGACCTCCGAAAGAGTAAAGCCCAGAATGGCATAGGAGAGAGCTGTTGCTTCAGAGAAAGATTCCTGGCATAACCAATGATGAGGATTCCAAACACGGTCACAGTCACAGTCACAGAGCCAGCCACTACTACCAAGGCAGACCCAGCCCCTGTGAACTTGGCTGCTATGTCAATGTCCCTTGAAATGGCACTGGTTTGGAAGCTGTAGCTAGGAGTAAATGAGGTCAGGGGACATGGGGTTGCCAAGCTGCTGAGGCTCTTAACTGTCAGTGTCTCTGGTGGTTTTAGCACCACTGCAGACAGTGATCCGCTCAACAGCTGAGTAGTGCTCCTGACCAAGAAGGGGGTAGAGAAGGACTTTGAATGGGTGTACATTTTCAGGGAATGAGGTGCTATGGCAGGAAAGATGCTCCTAGTGCAGAGAAGACAGTCAAAGTAGTTTTTCTGATTCACATTAATCTGACAAAAAGGAGCAACTCCCTGCTATAAGGGGCAGGCACTCAATAGCACCTTTACAGTCTTAGAAACTCTCAATATTATCAGGTAATTAGGCATTCAGGGAACTCTTGCTGTATATGTCAGGTTTAGAAATATTCCATTTTTTGTAGTTACCTGAAGATGTAGACACCTTTTTGACTTTGTAATTGTATGGTCATGCATTCTGATTTTTTCCACAATATGAAATGTTCCCTGCGGTGCTTACTCTAAACTATCAGTGATGATGACCACAATGGACTGACAGTTACTTTTATTTACCATTAAAATCCCCACAAATGGAGAGAGCTTTGCATAGACTATTTAGAAATTGCTTAGCAAGAGCCTTCCCAATTAAATAATTTTATTTTTTTTATTTATTTTTTTAACGTTTATTTATTTTTGAGACAGAGAGAGACAGAGCATGAATGGGGGAGGGGCAGAGAGAGAGGGAGACACAGAATTGGAAGCAGGCTCCAGGCTCTGAGCCATCAGCCCAGAGCCCGACGCGGGGCTCGAACTCACGGACCGCGAGATCGTGACCTGAGCTGAAGTCGGACGCTTAACCGACTGAGTCACCCAGGCGCCCCCAATTAAACAATTTTAAATTGTACATTCTTACTGTCAGGCTTTAAAACCTACAAACAAAATGCTGCATTTGATTCACAAAATATATACAAATGGTAATGGTGGTGGTAGAGCAGTGTGAAGCAGCCTGACTTCTCTCTTATATATCTATAAAAATAGGAGAAATGAGTAAATATTTTAAAAAGATTTGAAATTTAGCAAGTGATATTTATTACTTCTGCTTTGCATTCACCATCGTCTGCAAATGTGAATAAAAAGATCTATGTGCAATAGAAAATATCTGTAGTTCACTTGCCAAATGAAGGAGCAGAGGAACTTTTACTAAGATCTAGCTAAGGGTGTCCAAATGCAGTTCCACTGAAGACTGCTTCAGTCATCATTTTCTCAAGCCAGGTTCAAAAGGGTGAAGTCAGTTTTTCAAACAAAATTTTAATTATTGCATATGCCCTTTCAAGTCAGTGAAAAACAACCACCTTTCCACTCATCAAGTAATTGTGTTCAATGTCTACAGAGGACACCAGGCTCCAATAGTTCTAGCTGATATACGGACACATTGTGCTAGTGTTGAATAATGTTCTTATTTTGGATGTGTCAAGGCCAAAGTAGCAAGCTTAATTTAAACATATAGCAAAGCATCAGTTTGTTTTCATTTTAAAGTAGAGTTACCAAATTGAAGACCGTTACTATAATAAAACTGTTAAAACAAATTGACAGTCAATATTCTTAAACTTTAATTTGATTAATCCTACTCTTAGCAATTGTGCTATTGCATTATGTATGATCCTTGGTTATGCAATGAAGGAATGAGTAGAGAGTTTCCATAAGTAAATTTTTAACTTCATATTGAACTTTGCAACATATCAGTACTACTTAGAGATTCTATGTTCAATAAATGCATTATATTATTGTATTTGTCATGACTAAAAGGATGATGTGAACATTCCCAGGTTTATATAACTATAACTTTAAAGGTATAAATAAATAACCTGATTGTATAATGAATAATCAGAAAATCTTTAATTTTAAATACAGTTAACTAATGTTCTTAATCATACTGTAGACTAGTAAGTAATTTGATTTAACAATAGCAAGAAAAATAATCTTAAAAAGTAAATAAGAAATCTGTTTCTTAAGTGATCAGAGTAACTTTTATCCTTAAAAATAACCGGTATATGAATCTGTCATACTATAGTTTGTTAATTAATATTGATTTATAATGATAGGAAGGAAATAATAATATAAGTAATTCTCAGATGCTAAAGTGACATGTTTATCATAAGTATATTCATAAAAATAATATGATGCCTCTGAACTAACTGGGTACTCTTAGGATATTATATTTTTAATCATATATGCCATTTTCTGTATTTGATAATATAATATTTACCCAGTTTAATAAATTACTGTCTATTCAGAAAAACTAAGTGTTATTTCACAAAGGTCTAAGGCAATTGTATCAATATGAATATTTTCAACTTCAGAGCAATGATACTGACAGATTAGAAGAGTAAATTCATATAATAGAGTGTCATGATCCAAATAAAATCTAATCACTTAGGGTAAAATTATACCCTATCTATGGAAGGAAGACTAGAATCTTAAAGCACTATTCTTATGAAAGTTAATTTACTTTCGGTGTGATTTTTGTATTTATCTTTTTCAGCATATTACTGAACTAATGGAAAACAAAACCTATGTGTGGGATGATTAGTTACAGTTATACTACATTTGCCTTCAAATTATGGATCTTTGAAAAAATAGACTGGTGTGCAATAAATTGATTTTCATGTCTTTTTGGCATCCTTTATTTAATAATTTGTGTTTTCCATTGATATATGACTTTGTTACTTAAGTTTTTTAGTTTTAAATCAATAAGCATATTAAAAAGAAGAAGAAAATAAACAAGTGTTTGAATTAAGCATCAACACTGTCTGTTTCTATTATCCCTTGCTTTTGTAATGTCACCCGAGCTTCTCCTAGTTCAGCAAATTAATACAATGATATTTTCTGGACTTACTAGATAAAATATAGATGTAAATAAAGTATCTTAGTTTAGAGATGTTTCCAGATTGGCTATAAAGATACTCAAAGGAAATAAACTCATCTTCAATAAATCTAGAGAGACAGATAGGTAGATAGATAGATAGATAGATGATAGATAGATAGATATGGATGGAGATAGATATATCTAAACTGACCATTCATAGCAGCTCAAGTTATTTGTAATATATTCTGTTATATACATGTCTATATTTAGTAAAGGCAATATTTTAGGTTGAAAGGAGATAGGGCTAAGTCAAAATAAAAGCGAAGATGTAAAAGAGTAATCCATTGGTGGTCTAATCTTGAAATGTGAACAAGGTTAATGTGAGGGCCAGGTCAAGGCATTTTGCCTAGTTTTATCATGGGTAAAATTAAGCTGTATAATACTGTGTATGGGAAATAGAAATGAAAGTTGACCTGTGTGCACAGAGTATTTTTCCAATTAGTAAAGCCAAATAATTCTTTGTTTCTTTGTCTTTGAGAGGTTGGTCACCTTGGTAACAGTGAATACCAAACCCAGACTATGGCTAATTATTAGATAATTGCAAAGTTGCCTACAGCATCTCCATAAACCTTAGGCATGTCTGGCCCTTTGCTTTCAAGCCTATAAGTATGGCCTACTGTGCTTACATATACTCCTATCAATTGCATAGTGATAAGGAAACAGAAAAATCATACAGAGTGCTTTTGCTGGGTCAGGTGATAATAGTTCCAAATGAGTACCTTGAGCACCTTCAGTCCACTTCACACTGTATATTCAATTCATAGATGCTTGGCCTTGTATACTTTCTATGTTGTCAGCATTCTGGGAAGCAAATTGATATCTTGGTTAGAAATGGTCAAATTGAGTGCCATCTGTTACAGTGAAGGACAACTTTCAGGCTAACTTTTATTGAGTGTGAGTTGGAGTTTTCATTATAGTAGCAAAGTTGAGAAGCATTTCTAATAGGCCCAAGGGGTAGTGTTTTTCTAATATTATTTTTTCTCATTTTTTAAAAAAGTTTATTTATTTATTGGGAGGGGGGGAGGGCAAAGAGACAGAGGGAGAGAGAATCCTAAGCAGGCTCCATGCTGTCAGCACAGAGCCAATGCAGGGCTTGATCTCATGAACCATGAGATTATGACCTGAGCCAAAATCAAGAGTTGAACACTTAACTGACTAAGTTATCCAGGCACCCCATTTTTTCTCAATTTTTATAGGTTCTTCCCTCAAAAATTGTTGTAAATGACATGTGTAAGAATTTTTTTTTCAAACTAAATTGGCAGAAAATAATTGCCCATCAAAGTAGAAGAAAGGCTGTCTAACAGACATATTCTCAGAAATCAAAGAACTAATATGTTAATTATCAAATGATAATGTGTATAACATCTAGAGTGAAGCTCTATAGAAAAGTTGTTAATAGCATTTGATCAACTTAAAAAAAATGTCCTTGCTTATCTCATTGACATTCATGCTTATATTTGGTACTCTGTTGTGGCACTATTTCTATAATGGATTACCGTCTTATAAAATACAAACAATTTTTAATTTTTTGTTCATTTATTTATTTATTTTTTAGAGAGAGAAAGAGAGCACATGAGTAGGGGAGTGAGAATCTTAAGCAGGCTCTAAACCCAGTATGGAGCCTGACATGGGGCTCAATCTCATGACCATCAGATCATGATCTGAGCTGAAATCAAGAGTTGGATGCTTAACTTACTGAGCCACCAAGGTGCCCCACATAAAATTTTTTAAATAAGCAAATAACAGAACAAAATGTGAACTAAGAATCCTAATCTGATAAACACTATCTTTGAGTCAAGTTTTTTTCAAACTTGGTGAAGCATTTTAAATATCTTTCACACACCCTTTTTGCCATATAGGGAATCCTACATGTAACTTTACTTGTTTAGAAAGAGAAAAGTGTCCTTAATCCATTTCTTTAGTAAGTATATTTGAAACCAATTTCAAATAAGTAAACAAGAACAGAGTTCTTCAAGTTCTATCATAGATCCTGCTTCTTTGCAATTTATGCTGTAAGATCTTGGATTGGTAGTTTTTGACGAGGTATGATATGTGGAGTCTGTTATGATGTAATGTTCCCAGTCCCAGAACCCATCCTATATGAACAACACAAAATTAAATAAACACAATTTAAAATAAAGGAAAATATGTCTGATGAGACCATTGGACATCTTTCATAATTCAATCCTTTTTAATGTGACACAAAGCAATATACTTTATTCATACATACTTACAAATTGCATAATTGTGTGACCTAACATCTTCTCTGGAAGACCTTTATTCATTTTTTTCTGCTAACAATCACTTCTTTGTTGGCCTATCCTTCATATTTATAATAATGTTAATGCTTTTTGTTTTTATAACTAATATGTGAGAAGGAAGATAATTTTTTTAAGATTGAGAACGATGATATGTTTGATGCTAAGGAGGTAGGAGAAAAAATGGGGGAAATGTTTTCTGTTTGCAGGCAGCTTAATTTTGTTACCTTCATGGAAAAAAATCAGAATACGTGTAGGGTAAACTATGCAAATGATTTAATCTAAATAGATTTGGGAACTTTTAGTAGCTAAATTGAGAATTATATTCTAAATATGATAGGGGATGTTAAAGAAGAGACAATAAATACAAAATGGAGTCATTTGTGCTAAACCTACATCAGCAGACTTATCACCTGAGACTTGTTACTTACCCAAATTGTGGTTTCACCCTCTACCAGAAATCTTTACTGGTCAGTGTGGAATTTCCTGGTCTGCACTAGTGAGGTAATGTGCCTGACAGACCCCTGCCATCTCCCAAAGAAGAGTGATTCTGCTTGAAACAATCTACTCTGCTAGTAACTTCTTTGTCCCATCTCCCGCCTATCAGAGCCTTTCATTTTGCACAGCTCTTTGGAGCTTCTTCCTATCTGCTAGATGGGATGCTGCCTGAGTCATGGATCATTGAATAAAACCAGTAAGATCTTTAAAATGTACTCAGTCCAATTTTGTCTTTTAACAGGGATTCCCACCCCCCAAAACCCAGGATAGCACTTCACTTAAAGAAGGAATAAAGAACAAGTATTCTAGGAGGTCCAGGAAAACTGAAGAGAATTGAAGGAAGTAATATGAAAGCTAGTGAAGTTTTGAGGTGTTCCAATTGTGGGACCATAGTGCCCAAAGACAAAACATATCAAAGCGAAACATTCCCGCTGGCTTAGTGCTGCAAATCCCAGAAGTACATTCATGTGGGAGAAGGCAGTCCCCACATTATTAATAAGCTTAAAAATAGATTGAAATTAATCTCCTTTAGGTTATCTGACTTCTTTTATATTCTGTTCTCTCCCTTGTGTTTAATATCACTGGGTTTTAATCAGATTACTGAAAAATGTTCTGAACCCAGGTTAGGATTTAGCATGAAAACAACGGAAGAAGAGAGAAAGCAAGTTTTTTGAGTAAGGTATTTCAAATAACTCACCACAATGAAAGTGATGAGGACTCCTGAAGGGCAGAGAGAAGCAGAGGAAACTCATGTATTTGACACAAGAAAAGCTGAGTAGCCAGAAGAGTTAGAGAGAAGGTGCTGGGGATAAAACGTTGGCAACAACTCCCTTAGGAACTGCACTCTGAAAATCCAAGGTTTAGTACAAGCTTTTTTCATTAGTCTAAGTGTTTCTGCACAAATAACTTGTCATTATAATTCAGTTTAATCTTAGAAATTGGAGGGGCAAAAGACCTGTGAGGTCATAGTGCCTGTCACTCTGGTGCAAAATAGAAACAATGGTTCTAGGTACAGGATTGCATAAATTAACATAGAAATAGAAAATATAGAACGATTTTTTTCTATAAAAAGATTTAAGAAGTACAATGTTTACTTTAGATTTTTCTTTTTTAATTGAGATCTTTGGGCAATAGGACTCTTCAACAAAGGCTGAGGCGAGTGTTTTAGGACAAATAGTAGGAATGGTAAACAGCATCATGGTGTAAGGACCCATGGATAAGAGACTGACCTATTTTACTCTGTAACTTTGATACTGATGCTTAATCCCTCCCTGCAAGAGTTGCAATTAAAAATAGCAGTAGGATGCTATCTCAGATCATTGCTATGGAGAGCATTAAGCTATAAACTACATTCTAAACTACTCTTTAAATGTATTCTGTTAAGAGAAATCCAGATGGTGTAATTTATTTCCCTTCATATACAGTGGAAAACAATTGGTGTAACTGATAAGAAAACATGACTGATTGATAGGCATATTCAGATATGCTGATCCAAAATGCTCTGATCTTATGGTAGCTTTTGTTTGTTGTTTTACATTCAGAGGGAAAAAAAAAGCAGAAGAGTATTAAATCACAAACAAACCACTCAGCTCCCAAACTGCATAAATATTATAGAAGAGTGAAGATATGAATTATCTGAAAATTGTTTCTATGCTTTGGACTGTAAAACAATGTGGCATCCATAAATAATTTTACCCTCAGTATTTGTTCTGTCTTTGAAAATTTAAGTCGTAGAATCTCTTTTCATCTCTAATTTCAGATCGCATTTATTTCACTTACCTCTTCATTTAGCTGACAGTGATAATATGCCTGTAAAATATCATTTTTTTGATCATGTGTTTTTGACAGACACGTTTTTGTTTCTTTTCCCTGTTTCTCTAGGCTAGCATTCTGTCTAGATGATGTACCCCTGCTGGTGATGTCAGTCATCAAACACTATAGCAAATGATGGGAGATCAAAGGAAGCAGGAGATGGTTTAAGTGATCAATCAATTTAATATGTAGGTTGTTGAGGCATGGAAATATTCCAACCAACTGTAGCATTCCTGGCCAGATTTAGATATATGAACTGCATGTGTATGAGTTTAACTGAGAAATATGATTTGATGATTTATATACTATTTTTTTTCTTTTCATGGCAGTTTAATTCCAGTACTATCCTACTGAGATTTCTAGAGCTTTTCCCTTGGGAGATGTAGTGATGGACCCATAATTTACTTTTTATGGTCTATTGAAGAGAAAAAGAAAGCCCAGAGTTTTTATTTGTTAATCAAAAAATGTTGTATGATGACAACAGTTTTTTTTTAAATCAAGGTGCATGCAAGTTTCAAAAGTGTCACCATTCAATTTTCTCAACAACTGAGTAATATGAATCTAAGAAGCAAGATTGCAGAGAAGGTTATATACAAGAGAGCTATTCACAAGCCTTTATATTGAAAACTCATAAGACGGATGCAAGTAACAGGGAATTTTAACTTTAGACAAATAATAGCAATTTCTAAGATCTTTGAGGTAAAGCATTATAATTACAAATGGAATAAGTGTTTTTGAGCAGTCTTAAGAATAATTGTAAGTTTAAGTGATTAGGGTCTGCAAATAGCATCTCTAACTGCATATCAAAGAACAAGTATAAACTATGTTCAGCCTGGGATGGGCTGTTAGTAATTTATTAGTCTTTTCATCCTCACAGAGATAATGATCTTCATCTTAAGTATTCTAGTTGGATTTGAATAGCTGCAATATACAATAGGCATGTACATTTAAAATTATTTTGCACTAACTGATTAATTTAAGTGCCCTCCCCCTGACCCTTTTGGTTGGGATGAAGTCCCACTCTTAACTTATTAAGATCTCCATCTAAAAATTTATTTACTTTGTGCATAAGGTTCTTTGTGTGGAACATCTTGGAATCTCATCTGGATCCTAGCTGCCTTTACCTACCTTCTCCTCTTAAGAATCCTTATGTATCACAGCTTTCACAAATGAGGCTTGAATGGGAAAACAGTCTGTTCTTTCTGTCTGAAAACTATTATTTTCTGGATGTGGCTGTGGAATGTTCTGCCTGATACAGTTAACTTGGGCTATTGTGTTGACAAAAATTTTGCCCTCTATACTACGTCAACAATTATCCTGGATTGAGGATTGACAGATTTATGAAATTTGTTCCACGTGTACTATGAGACATACTTATACTAAAGATATTTATGTGCAATTCAAACTTAAATGGGCATCTTGTATTTTATATGACAACTTAAAGGACAAATACAAATTAAAAATAAGTGGTGTAATACTATCTGTTGAAAATAAGGGAGAAGAAAAGAGAAAAGGAGGGAGTGATTTCCTTCTCCTCTTTTTTCGTGGAACATTTTCCTTAGAAAACATGCAGTTGTAAGCACTTTCCCATCTCTTTGAAATGTATATACTTTCTTTTGAAGACTAGAGAGGTCCTTTTTTAACTGGCTTTTGTCACTTCTTATGTCCCAAGGATGTCTTTCTCAGGAATCTGGGAGTCATCTCTTTGAAACATCAAGGGAGATCCGGGTTTCTGTGGGAAGGTTGAAACCTAATTTCAGTGAGCATGTTGTTCCTCATTGCAAAACTGCTTCCTATCATGAAGCTATGAAAAGGTTGTTTTCCTCTGGAGAAAGACACCAAGTGAAAACAAATGGTCCCCTCAACTGCCAGATGAGTCTAGGATGAAGTGTAGCGTTGTCAAGTCCTCTTACTTTAGGACTAGGCAAAAGAGATACTAAGTCAACTACTAACCTGAAAACAGGATTGACAGATTTACCCAATTTATCCCCAATATGGCATGGGGCATACTCATACTAAAATTGTATTATTCTCAGAAATTTGTCTTTCTTGTTCAGTATTATTTGTTGAGATTAATCTTCGTTCATGTGGGCAATTGTAACATTATTTTTCACTGTCATATAGGTTCCACTGAATGAATAAGCCTCAATTTTTTATACCCTTTATTGATGATAGAGAATTGAGATGTTGATCTAACCTAACAATTATTTATATTTTGAATACTTTATTTTATTTTTAAAGTATTTTTTAATGTTTATTTATTTTTGAGAGAGAGGGAGACAGAGCATGAGCCAGGGAGGGGCAGAGAGAGGGAGACACAGAATCCAAAGCAGGCTACAGGCTCTGAGGTGTCAGCACAGAGCCCAATGTGGGGCTCGAACCCATGAACAGTGAGATCAAGACCTGAGCTGAAGTCAGACATTTAACTGACTGAGCCACCCAGGCACCCCTGAATATTTTAAATTTAAAGGAAATAGATGAAAAAGCATGTGATGTTTATAAATAAGGTTATTAAATATTATGAAGTATTGATTGTAATAATACTGACTCATAGATTAAATTCAATCTCAATAAAACTCAAAAAAATATTCATGGGACTTGACCAAACGATTATAAACTTTCTTTGTAATTATAAGTGGTCAAAAATAATTAGAAGAATCCTGAAAAAAAAAAGAAGAAGCAGGGAACTTGCCCTATCAGGTAATGTAATTTATCATAAGGATTTTATAAAATGTTACACGATTAATGTGAACAATGTGACATTAGATTATTAATGTGAAAATAGAAATAAAACTATTGAATAGACTAGGGAATCCAGAACAGATCCATGCTCATATGCAAATATGCTACACAACCAATTTGCTCTGCAGAACACTGGGGAAAGGATGACTATTTACTAATTAATTTTGAAAAAATTATTGTTGGGAAATAATGCTTCATGAATATTTTCATATTGCAGCACAGTCTAGTATTAAATGACAGGCATTCCTTGGAATTTAGAGATAGGGAACTGCTCAGGAGAGATTTAAAGATTCATCTCCCCTGAATCCATTGGCATAATTTCCCAAGGACATAAACCTAGAAATCTTTTCCTCTATCTAAGGATGATTTGTCTATTTTTTAAAGCAAAATTTTCTTTTTCATTTTAGAAAGGCAAATGTATAGATCTGACAGCTGCTCCATATAGATAGAAGCTTCATCTTTTTAGGGATCCTCTACTATGGTACAAACCCCACTTCATATGTAGGTATGTCTGAACATCATCACATCACTCTGTGTGGGAACATGTGCTACTAAGATGCTTTGCAGGTAAATGGTGTGATGTATGTGTGTATGTGTGTCTGTGTGTGTGTGGTGTCACATGTTTACTTGCAGCAGGTTAACTTGTTAACTTGCACATAGGGTAATATCTCAGATCCTTTATAGGTTCAGATACTAGTTATCCTTTAATTGAAAACAAAAAGAACTTTAGCTCATTTAGTATATAAAAATCATTTCAAGACAGATTATCACTTAAATGTGAAAAGCAAATCTCTAATGTTCTAAAATGAATGGATTTTATTGTGTTGTGTTATGAAGGAATTTCCTTAAGTTTTGTTTTCATGGGAGTCTGGCAAAATACCTGGAAGTGATATTGTCACTGAAGCATGGTGCGTGGTGCTATGTTTCAAAATGCCATATGGTTTCAACCTTTTAGAGCTTATAATGTGTATATGAACAAGAACAATAGTTTGGACACGTATGAAATACCTGGAGTTTGTAACTAAAGACAAATAGAAGAACTATGAAAGTTGATGAGACAAACTGGTAGTAGGGTATAGGATATGTCAGAGCACAGAAGAGAATGGCATAGGATATATAAATCAATTGCCTGTAAATTAATATAGGCAAAATACAATGACAGCCTCAGAGTGTTTAAGGTAGCAATAACTAAATAAAGTCACAAGTATAAAGGATCCATATCTTAACAATTATTCTAACCTGTGTGATTTGCAATAATTTTTTAAACTCTTGCATTTACTTTTAGATAACCAAGTGGAATTATTACTGTGTACCTCATAGATTATATCTAAAACAGTGATATAAATTCTGAAACCATCAAAATGAAGACTATGAATATAACTATATTGCTTAGGAACAATAATCTATAGTAGAGAAGAGGTAACTGAGGGGGAAAAAATGAGAATCTGCATTTGAAGGCCAGGAGTTTCTAGTTCATGAAGTAAAACACTTAATTTAGGTATATTATTGAAATTGAAAATTTAATTAAAGGGAGAATAAGAAAAATACTTACACTATCAAAAATTGGAGGGCAAAAAGTTTGAGTATTGCTCTGAGAGCAATTTTGATCTATTTACTAATTATGTATTAGTTAAACAAAAGCTGAGTGACAGGCACTATTCTACCACTAAGAATACAGCAGTGAAAAAAAGAGACATAAGTTTCTGCTTTCTTGGGACTTAAACATAGTATGTGGAGATAGAGGATAACTTATAAAACAGGAAGGTTACATGTAGTCAGGTGAAAATAGACCTAAAGGTCTATAATGGACATACCAAGTAATAGCACATAAGCCTATTATTTAAACTTATAGGTGACATTAGCAAATAATTTATAAATGAATTATTTAAAATAGTTCACAAGGAAGAAAAAAGGGAGTGGGGAGAACTGGAGCAGGATATTATTTTATATTTTAAATACATCTGTAGTGTCAGATTTTTTTTTTTTACTATTTGCAAGTATTTTAAGATTCTAAGAAAAATGGAAGAATGCATGATTCAGCAAAAGATGGCAAAAGAACATTAAGAAAAACTCACATGAGTATAGTATCATGGCAAGAAAGATAGAGGGAATCTTTCTGGAGTAGGAAGTGATTTTCTACTTGATTCCTCAAGAATAGTAGCCTCCTTAGAGAAACTATTCTCTCTCTCTCTCCCCCCCTTACTCATCTTTTTCTCTCTCTAAAATAAATAAATAAACATTAAAAAATATTTCCCAAGTTACAATTAATCTTTCACTAGGAGTAGGTACTTTTGGATTCCCAGTTCCTTCTCTTTCACAGATAAAACCATTAAATATTTCATTAATACCTTATTTCAGGATGATGAGTGATGTGGCAAGGTGTATGTATACTTACTAATTGAAAGAAATCTAATACTATAGAAATGAAAATCACATAAGGCCATATTTTGTTTTTTTTTTAAATAAGGCCATTGTTTTTTGTATTTTTGAAACTTAGTGCTTTAACAACTTTGGACAATCCATGATGATGCCCAAGAAAACTTACCTAGAAGATTCAAGGAAACTGCATGGTTAAAGAAATGCCCTGTCAGGAGCAGAGAAGGGTGTGAGATTTTATCCTACAAGCTAACAAGTTGGCCAAGTTAGCCAACCTCGGTCTCAATGATGCTGGTGGAAGATCTGAAATTCCTGGATCACAGAAAAGAACTTTATTATAGCTAGGCAGCATCAACTTCATGTTTGCATAGTTCCTCTTGCTCCCAAGTCAATGAGATGATGCAGAAACACAGCCAGGTGAATTCCACACATATGAGTTAGTATCAGAGCTAAGGAAACACAATTTCAGATAATTCTAATCTTTTACAGTGCCTTCTAGCAAACCTGTCTGAATTTTGACCTGAAGAGGTATTAACTTCCTTATCCTCCACAGCAAACAGATCTATAACATGATCTTGAGGGTAAGAGTCACCCTATCTTCCAGGGCCATTAGCTCTACAAATATCCTGGACTGTTAGTGCATAGAGAAGTTATTGACTGTGCTGAAGAATTTTGAGATACACAGGGAAAACTGTTTCCCAACAAACACCTCAAGGGCTCTTGGGCCCAACCATGTTTTTTTTTTTTTCTTTCTTTCTCTCCCTCCTCCCCTCTCTCTTTCCCTTCCTTCCTTCCTTCCTTCTTTCCACTTTCTCTCCTTTCCTCCCTCCCTCCTCTTTTCCTCGCCTCTCCTCTCCTCTCTCCTTCCCTTCCCTTCCCTCCCTTCCCCTTCCTTTTCTTTCCTCCCAGAAAAAATCTCAAAAAGTAATTCAATTTGTATTTTGTATAAATACCTAGTAGTGCAATTGCTGGGTCTTAGTGTAGTACTATTTTTAACTTTCTGAGGAACCTCCATACTGTTTTCCAAAATGGCTGCACCAGTTATACTGTTGGTGGGAATGCACACTAGTGTTTATAGAAGCACTATCAACAATAGCCAAATTATAAGAGCCCTAATGTCAATCAATTGATGAATGGATAAAGAAGAAGCGATAAATATACATACAAAGGAATGTTACTCAGCAACCAAAAATAACGAAATCTTGCTATTTGCAGCTAAAGTGTATATTCTAAGCATATTAAGTCTGTAAGAGAAAGACAAATTACATATGATTTCACTCAGATGTGGAATTAAGAAACAAAGCAGATGAACATAGGGGAAGGGGGAAAATGAAAAGAAAGGAGGCAAACCATAAGAGACTCTTAACTATAGAGAACAAATTGATGGTTGATAAAGGGTGGGGTGGGTAGGGGATGGATTAAATGGGTGATGGGTATTAAGGAGGACACTTGTTGGGATGAGGACTGAGTGCTTTGTGTAACTGATGAATCACTAAATTCTACTGAAACTAATGTTACACTATGTGTTAAATAACTGGAATTTAAATAAAAACTTGAAACAAGAAAAAATAAAAACCCCAAACAACAACAACAAACTCTCTATGTGTCTATAAATCTGCATGTTTGTACTTGAGAGATTTTCCCATTTGTGTAAGTGTGAAGTGCTTTCCAACTATTACATCTCTTAAATGAAAGGAGCTCTGTTTTCATTGATTTATTGGTATTAATAAGTGCTTAAGTAAATAAAATATTCCCAAATTCTCAGAGGATAAAGACATCAAATCTGAATATATTAAGTATACAGTATTTTAAGGAAAAACAATCCTTAGAGCAACTGCCGGGTCGCAAATATTTTCAGAATCTATGTTCATAGTTAAGATAAATTTTTAGACTGGTATAACAATTTTGTGTGTCTTAAAAAATATTAAATAGCTATGTGTATTTTTCTTGAGGATAATACACATGTATATCTTATTTATTTGCTTATTTATCTTTAACAAATTTGTATTTGCTTTAAATGAAAAGTCATTCTAGTTACATTTGAGTTACTACATATTTTATACTAGTTATCTGATCAAGTAAGCTGATATAAATCATAACACAATAATTATAATAGGTTTTTTACATCACTATTTTTTCTTTGTCAGCCTAAACTATTTCCAAGACTATAGTTAACTTAAAACCTTGAATTATTAAAGTGAGTTAATTAATGAATAATCGTGGATATCTGAGTAATCTCTTAGGAAAAGTGAACAATAAAACATTGATTATGAAGCATAGATTTAAACTTATGTACTCTCTTTTCTTATTTTTAGGTGCTATAGAGTGGTTTTCTTTTTTAGTCACATTAACAAATATGTTCATTTTTACCACTTTAAAAGAGGTGTAAAGAAGAGGTTTACAACTACAGAAAGTTGTGTTAGGTATATTTTGAAGCTTTGCTAACCTGCTAAAATACTTGATTATAGCACAGTTCTAAGCTTTCTATCTCCCACTTTTCTCTGAATTAAAAGTTAACTATTCTGATTAAAAGTTATTCATGTGGGTAGTTTAAAGTATGTAGAAAGCAATAATGACAAAGAAATAAAACCATGCATGCAAGATAATAGAAAGAATTTTATTTTTTTCAAGGGTAAATAGCTTTGTCCTAAGGGATAGATATAGATTGTCTCAGAATATGTAAGAGTATAACAAAAGACATAACTTGAGGAAGTATAGCAAGTTATAAAAGGTATGAGAAGAGTGGATATTATTTGCCTTGATTTATAAAACTTTAAAATAGTTTTCTATTACTACTGTAAAAAATTATCACAAATGTGTGGCTTAAAACCTCCCAAATTTATTATCTTACAATATTGGAAGTCAGACTTCCAAATTGGGTCTCACTTGACTAGGATAAAGATGTCAGTAAGGCAGCATGCTTCCTGGGACTCTAGGAAAACCTTGTTAACTTGTATTTCTCAGCTTCTAAAGGCTATGTCCTTTCCATGGCTTATGGGCTCTTTGCAGCCAGCAATCACATCACTCTGACCTGTGCTTCTGTAGTTACATCTCAAGAGCCTAAAAAACTCACTTGTGTTAGGGCATAAGCTAGTATTCACAGGGCTCATTTTTGTTGTTCTTTGTTCAGGGATCAGTCCTAAGCTTCCAGTTGTTCAAATTCTTTTTTTTTTTTTTTTTTTTTTTTTTTAATTTAAGTTAAAGTTAGCTAACATGTAGTGTAGTATTGGTTTCAGGAGTAGAATTTAGTGATTCATCACTTACATATAACACCCAGTGCTCATCCCAACAAGTGCCCTCCCTAATGCTCATCACCCATTTAGCACCTCCCCTCTAGCAACCCTGTTCTCTGTATTTAAAAGTCTTTTTTAGTTTGCCTCCCACTCTGTTTTTCTTATTTTCCCTTCCCTTCCCCTATGTTCATCTGTTTTGTTTCTTCAATTCCACACATGTGTGAAACCATATGAACTTTGTCTTTCTCTGACTGACTTATTTTGCTTAGTACATAATTTCATTCTTTTTGATCCCCAAACAATATTCCATTACACACACACACACACACACACACACACACACACACATCTTCGTATCCATCCATCAGTCAATGGACATTTGGGTTCTTTCCTTAATTTGGCTATTGTTGATAGTGCTGCTATAAACATTGGGGTACATGTGCCCCTTTGAATCAACAGTTTTTTAATCCTTTGGATAAACACCTAGTAGTGCAGTTGCTGGATTGTAGGGTAGTTCTATTTTCAATTTTTTTGAGGAACCTCCATACTGTTTTCCAGAGTGGCTGCACCAGTTTGCATTTACACAAACAGTGGAAAAATGTTTTCTGCATTTTGCCAATGTCTGTTGTTGCCTGAACTGTTAATTTTAGCCATTGTGACAGGTGTGAGGTGGTATCTCATTGTGGTTTTGATTTGTATTTCCCTGATAGTAAATGATGTTGAACATATTTTAATATGTCTGTTAGTCATCTAGATGTCTTCTTTGGAAAATTGTCTACTCATGTCTCTGCCTGTTTCTTCACTGGATTATTTGTTTTTGGGGTGCTATGTTTGATAAGTTTATAGATTTTGGATACTAACCTTTTATCTGATATGTCATTTGCAACTGTCTTCTCCCATTCTGTAGGTTGACTTTTAGTTTTAGTTGATTGTTTCCTTTGCTGTGGAGAAGCATTTATCTTGAGGAGGTTCCAATAATTCATTTTTGATTTTGTTTCCCCTGCCTCTGGAGAGGTGTCTAGTAGGAAGTTGCTGCAGCTGAGGTCAAAGAGGTTGCTGCCTGTTTACTCCTCTAGGGTTTTGATGATTTTCTGTCTTTTTTTTTTTTTAATTTTTTTTTTAAGAGAGAGAGAGACAGAGACAGAGACAGAGACAGAGACAAAGTGTGAGTTGGGGCGGGGCAGAGAGAGGGAGACACAGAATCTGAAGCAGGCTCCAGGCTCTGAGCTCTCAGCACAGAGACTGACGTGGGGCTCGAACTCATGAACTGTGAGATCGTGACCTGAGCCGAAATCGGATGCCTAACTGACTGACCCACCCAGGCGCCCTTGTTGGTTTCCTGTCTCACAGTTAGGTCTTTCACCCATTTGAGTTTATTTTTGTGTGCGGTGTAAGAAAGTGGTCCAGGTTCATTCTCCTGTGTGTCACCGTCCAGCTCTCCCAGCACCATTTGTTGAAGAGACTTTTTTCCATTGGGTATTCTTTCCTGCTTTGTTGAAGAGCAGTTAGTCATACATTTGTAGGTCCATTTCTGGGTCCCCTATTCTTCTGCGAGTTGTTCAAATTCTGAAAGCTATTTATGGTAAAAATCTTTTCTGATCTTTTCATTGTTTCGTGTGGGGAAGAGTAAGTCCATCTTAATCCAGTGAAAGTCCCAGAATACTGTTGGCATTATTTTTAATGTTCTACCTTACATGGGTATATCAAGCAGCTCATTTTTTTTAATATTTATTTTTGAGAGAGAGTCAGAAACAGAAAGAAACACACAGAGACAGAGAGAGGCAGAAAGACAGAGCATGAGCAGGGGAGGGGCAGAGAGAGAGAGAGGGAGACACAGAGTCCAACGCAGGCTCCAGGTTCTGAGCTGTCAGCATAGAGCCTGATGCAGGGCTTGAACTCACAAACAGTGAGATCATGATCTGAGCCAAAGTTGGACTTAACCGACTGAGCCACCAAGGCACCCCACTCCTTTCTTTTTTTTAAAAACTATCTCTAATCCACAATTAAGTAGATTGTGCTTTTTAAAACTGAAAAGGACCATTCTAATTTCTGATTTTCACTATTTCCTCAAAAATCAAAAACAATTGTTTTGCTGAGTCTTTGTAGTTATAATGGTAATCACTTATTTGCCTCCAGTTCTGTCCTCTGTCTTATCAGAGTATAATTGGACAAATTACTAATGCAACCAAGGCTATGATTGGAATGTTACATATGAGAAAAACCTCATTTAATCAGGTATGACAAGCCCATATTAATAAATAGGGATCAACCTAATATTTGGCGCCAAATTCTAAAATATCCTCCCAAGAAATCTGACTTGTTACCTGGATTATTAAGACTTAGTCTCATATATTTAGAACTTACAGGTAAATTTCTCAGTAAGAAATTCAATATTTAGTAACCTAGGGACCTTAACAAATCTTAGAGAATCTCAATTCAAGAGAAATTTACCCAAATATATTGATATAACAGTTGAAGTCTAATGGAGAATGTGCATTGGGCTTGGATCCTTAGCCTCAGGAATAAAGAGTGAGTCATAATTTTGAGAGCCAATCTATGTATGATTCCTTGTGAAACTCTACACACAGAAGTTAGTTATTTGGCACGATTGGTTGCCAAAACTACTCAAGTTTGATCTACAGAACAAAGTCAGGAAGTTTTACTGAGTTAAATAACACCCTTGCTTTACCTCTGCAAATAATCAGGCCAATTCTAATAAGATTAGCTTTTTGTGAACAAGAATAATTTTTGGAGATTCTGACCACAACCAGGAGAAACTGTCAAAACAAAATAGCCACAACTTTAATATAGGTAAAAGAGATTACTAAGCATTCTTGTAGTACAGTGCTAGGTTTATTTACTGGTGATTTTCAACTCTGTAGGGCAGTGGTTAACTTGTGGAATTTTGACTGGTAGAGATGTAAATAATTCTGTCCAGTAGAAAAGATAACCTTAAATATTATGGCATATAGATTTGTTGGACATTAATCAGTTTTGCATTTTACCCAGCTATCTATCAAATTTCATATCTATATTATCTATTTCTACAGTTACACTTAATTGTTCTTTAACCTGGTCATAACGTGTTACTGCTCCCATTATTAAATAGTAAGTTAAATATCAACTTTGAGAAGTGTTTATTTTATATTTCTTTGAAGGTCATATTTTTTAACCTTTTGAAAATAACATATTAAAAAATTCTATTGGAAATATTCTATTATTCCTGGATTTAAAGATGAATACACTTACATATTGTTAGGCTTTGTAACTATCTTAAGGTCACATATTATAATTAGACAAAGTAAGGTTTGCCTACAAGCATCTGGTTCTCTAGAATATATTCATTTTCAGCATTCTATATAAATAAAGTCACTTTAGAACAATAGATCCCATTGCACAATACATCCTTAATAAAAAATTGAGATAAAAACAAGCATGTTTGCAAAATTTCCCTACATCTGAATGATTAGAATATTGTATACCCTCAACAGAATGTTTTAAACTCAGCCTCTAATGCAATTCTGAAAGCTATCTGCAAGAGAAATTATAAAAGAATAAATCACAGTTGATGATTAAGTCTGGTACTTGACCTCAAATAATACTCTCTCTATATATATATATTTTTGACCATAAGGTACTCTTAAAGTAAATGTATTATTTTTAATAAACAATTTAATAAAGATTATCAATTGGGCTGAATACATGTCTTTCTGCTACAGCCAATAAGATTTGAGTTTTTTTACTATCCTAAATTACACACATCTTATGTAGACAATCAATATTAATTATATCAAACATAAAGTTTCATATTTGAAATGATTCCACTTTGAATGAGGAATCATAATTTAATTATCAAATAAATAAAACATACACCTACTTAAGATACATTATACTATACAATAACTATGGCAGTCTCATACAAATATAATCATAATATATTCAAAATCAGACATAAATTTCTTCAAAGGAAAACCCAATTAACATGTTCCATTTAATGAAATTAATATTTATTAAGCCATTTATGTGCTATATTTTCCATTAAAAAGAGGATATAACACTGATATTTAAAACTACATTCAGTAACAAAGCCACATAAAATTTAAATAAATGTATCTATGCATCCTCTGTTGTTTACTATCTTATGCATGAAACTACAATGATGAGCCCTTAATTTTGCATTTATTTTTTAAAAAAACAAATTGCCTCTCTTCTAGATGAATTGGTGGAGTTTTGGAAATTTGACAACACCCATAGAATCCACATTGCCAAAATAGCGAACACATATTACATTGATTTGCTAAATGTACTTTGAAGTAACAGTAACTTCTGAATGGCCTCTGCAGTATATTTTCTTATTTGAAGTGAATGGGATATAGACTGTTCTTGTACTATATCACAAGAATTAGTTTCTTGGGATTAGCATAATGCAATTCTCTGAATCCTCCTTTCCACTTTACTGTTTCTATGTGCCTGTTTGTTTATAAGAAAGCACTATCACTCACTCCGATTCATTAAAGAAATGCCTAAGCAGCATAGTTCTGCATAATTCTGAGCATCACTTTAAAAATTGTGCATTGAGAAAACTGGATCTGTGCAATTTTTTATTCCGCTTTAACACTTTATGTTGAGACATATACCAGATTTATTTCAGGGCTGATTTTGCCAAAATATGATCAAACTGCCATAAAAGTATATAAAAGCAGCTACACTTCTTATTAAACAGGTTCATTTTGATATGAATATTCTCTGTTATGGGCTAACAGGGAAGATATTTTGCTATTTATATTATGGAAAAATTATATCCAACTTCTATCTAGCATTTCATTGCAAAATATAACTCAAAATGGGAATAGATGATGCCAACTGGAGTGGGTACCATGGCTTACCTGAATATTTTGATCATTTTGAACAATAAGGGACCAAAGTGCAATGTACTGTTTTGAAAGTTCAGAACATCACTTTGCATTGATCAATTATGTGGAACATCTTTGAACATTCACTGTTTTATACAGAGTTTATATTTGATCATGTATCTGTTATTTAATCTGCTTTACTGTCTATCAGGTTCCCCACACATAATGTAATCTTGCATAAAGCTATAAAAATCAGATTTTAAAACTGTCCAAATATCTGTAGATTTTGTGTCTGAAGCTACACACATTTTCCGATGAAAGACCCTTTATATTCAGTTGATAGATTGTCAGCGGACTCATGCTAGCTATTTGGAGAAGTAGTGGAGAATTTGAAAAATAATATCTTTGAGTTAGGTTCAAATTAGGATAATGTTACAACGATACTTGCTAGCCTTTTGTTCCAATATCTCTGTTGATTGCTAACCAAGAGTCCTAACTAAAAATCCATCTTTAAACCAATCAAGGATGATTTAATTTTTGTCTCTCCTTACCTCTGATTTCAAATATTCGGTCTGGATTTATTATTACTTTCATGATGTTCTGCTGACCTTGAGTGACTAATTCCAATATTAGCTCACGTGTGTCACAGGTTGATTACATGAGTGTGTATATTTGAGCATACACATATATTTGTGTTTGCTAGAGCTTTTCCTCTGGAAACATTTATCACATGCAGTATATGAAAAAAATATATAACATTGGTCGTTATGTTTAATAAATTCACCACCTAGAGTGAAAAGGGTTTATGTATCTCTGGTATGTGATGTGAATATACACACAAAATTGCAAAGAACACAACTATGAATAAAGGTTACATAATATGCTTGATATAAACTAATCCATTAAAAAAAATCATTAACACCTATTCTCTGACAGGCATTGTTTTGAGCATAGGGGCTAGAAAGATAAACAATTATGAAAACACAGAAGAGGCTTTTACTCTGGATTGAAGAAATTTATAGAGATGTTACATGGTAAATGACATTTTAATTAATCCTAGAAGATAAAGTAGGATTTTTCTGGAAAATAAAATAGTAAGATGATGGTTCTTTCAGATAGGTAAGAAAAATAGAATATAAAAAAGGGATAAAAACCTAGATTTTCATAGATTACAGGAATGTTAAGTAAGAGTTGTAAACTAATGGTGAAATTATTGCAAAAACAATGTTTTAAAAGAAGCACTAGAAAGCCAGAAGTTTTTGAACCCTTCTTTCTGACCTTTTAACCCATAAATTACAGAATGGAGGTTGAGGGACTAGAGAGCATTAGATTTCAGTAAAGAGAAAAGTAAAATAAACCTGCTTATTTTACACATTATAAATGACTTTTTTTTTTATTTATTTTTTTTTCAACGTTCATTTATTTTTTTGGGACAGAGAGAGACAGAGCATGAACGGGAGAGGGGCAGAGAGAGAGGGAGACACAGAATCGGAAACAGGCTCCAGGCTCTGAGCCATCAGCCCAGAGCCCGACGCGGGGCTCGAACTCCCGGACCGCGAGATCGTGACCTGGCTAAAGTCGGACGCCTAACCGACTGCGCCACCCAGGCGCCCCTATAAATGACTTTTAAAAAGGCTAAATATTGGTCAAGGAATAGAAGTATATAAGGAAAAAATCGTGAAAGCTAATATATGTTTACTTATTTTGAGAGAGAGAACATGGAAGAGGGGAAGAAAGAGAGGGAGAGAGAGAATCCCAAGCAGGCTCCATGCTGCCAGTGCACAGCCCAATGCAGGGTTTGATCTCATGAACTGTGGGATCATGACCTGAGCCGAAATCAAGAGTCTGACACTCAACCAACTAAGCAACCCAGGCGCCTCTATGTTTAAAAGAAATATAGTAAGATTTACTATGGGAGAGAAGGCCAAATAATTCAAGGATAAAAAAGTGTTCAACATTATCAATAAATGTAGATCAAATAATTAAATATTAATTCATCATTACATTTTCAAAATTTGAATACATGTATCTCATATATACGTGGCAAAATATTTCAAACTATATTAGAAAGGTCTAGTAATCAATACAGTATGGTATTTGTGTAAAAACAGACACATAAATTAGTGGGACAGAATAGCAATAAACCCATGCATATATGCTCATTAATTTATGATAGAAGAGCCAAGAATATACAATCAGGGAAAAGACAGTCTCTTTGATAAATGGTGTTGAGAAAACTAGACAGCCATATGCAAAAGAATGAAACTGGACCACTTTTTTACAACATAAACTTACAAAAATTAGTTCAAAATGGGGTAAAAATTCAAATGTAAGACCTGAAACCATAAAATTTTTAGAAAAAAACATAGGCAGTCAGCTCCTTGGCATCAGTGTTGGCAATGGATATTTTGGATTTGACTCCAAAAGCAAAAACAACTGGGACTAAATCAAGCTAAAGATTCTCCACAGCAAAAGAAACCATCAACAAAATTGAAAGGCAACCTGCTGAATGGAAGAAGATATTTGCAAATTGTATACCTGATAAGGAGTTTATATCCAAAAAAATATAAAAAGCTCATACAACACAACAATCTAATTGAAAAATAGGCAGATGATCTGAATCAATATTTTTCCAAAAAAGATATACAGATGGACAACAAGGATGGAACAGAGGCTCAACATCACTAATCACCAGGTAAATGCAAATCAAAACCACAATGATGTATTACTTCACATCTGTTAGAAAGGCTATCATCAAAAGGATGAAATACCAACTGTTGGCAAGGATGTAGTGAAAAGAGAACCTTCATACACTTTGGAATGTAAACTGGTGCAGCCACTATGGAAAACAGTATGCAGGTTCCTCCAAAATTTAAAAATAGAACCACCATATGTTTCAACAACTCCATTTCTGGGTATTTATCCCCCAAAACCAAAAACACTAACTCAAAAAGATAAATGCATCACCATGTTCATTGCAGCATTATTTACAATGGCTGGGATACAGAAACACCCAAAGTGTCCACCAGTGGTTGAATGGATAAAGAAATTGTGATATATATTCTACATATTCCATATATATATATATTCAATGGAATATTATTCAGCCATAAAAAGGAATTAAATCTTGCCATTTAGAAAACAAGAATGGACTTGGAGGGCATTACATTGAGATAAGTCAGACACAGAGCAAAATACTACATGATCTCACTTCCATGTGGAATCTAAAACAACAACCACAACAACAAAAGTAGCTCATTGATACAGAATACAGAGAACAGATTGGTTGTCACCAGCGGCAGGGGGTGGGAGTGAAAAAAATTGGTGAAGAGAATTAAAAGATACAAACTTCCTGTAATAAAATAAATACGTCATTAGGTGGTAATATACAGCATGGTGACTATAGTTATTAATACTGTTATTATATATTTGAAAGTTGCTAAAAGAGTAAATCTTAAAATTTTCCCCACAAGAAAAAAATTTCTGTAACTGTATGGTGATGGATGTTAACCAGACATTGTGGTGATCATCTTGCAATGTACACAAATAGCAAATCATTATGTTGCAATCAGAAATTAATAAATGTTGTATGTTAATTGTACCTTAATAAAAAATGTGGTGAAATAATACACATTATAATGCTTCTTTTTGGAAGACAACTCAGACATAAATATTTTAACATGTTCATATTCTTTTGCCAGTTAACTGTAATTGCACAAAAAATAGCTTTAAAAGGTAATCACATTCAGCCAAATATTTATGCACTGTGATTTTTATTCAGCTTTATTTACTATACTAGGAAATTAGGAAATAAAAAATTAAACATTTAAATACATAATATTTAGTTAAATATAACCATGTATGGGAATACTATATAGAATAGACTATTATACAAAAATAAAACTATGTTTATAATGATTTTATCTTATATATGATAAAACATGAAATGCAGAAAAGTAAGACACAAAATTTTAAATACAGCATTATCTTAAGTATGTAAATATGTATTTGATACACACACATGTTGATAATTTTTTATTGGTAATAAGATTATGGGTAATTTTCATTTTTTAAAAATTATATGTGCTTCCTTAATTTTCCACATGGGATATATATTTTTTCTAAAGAAACAGACTATAATTTTTAAAATGAACATACGAGAAAATGCCTGAAAGTATTGTGGCAGTTGAATTTTTGCTTTTTATAATAAGTAACACAGGACATTTGAAAGTCGACAGGGAAAAGAGCTGATTCCTGCAACGGAGGAGTGGATACAATAGCGGGAGAGAGACCTATGCCTACATCTCTAATTATAATGCACGGGGAGCAAGAGGAATATGCTAGTAAATATAACAGCTTTGAAGGCAGTAAACTGGAGAGCAAATTTACTTATGGCAACAAAATGTTTGAGACAGTTCACAGTTATTTGCTAAGACTTTATCTCCTCATCTGTACAGTGGGAATAATAAGGTAAGGGGACATCTGATACAGCATGGCCCGGGATTATTACAATGTGATAGGTATACTGAAGGAATACTAAGATAGCATTAGGGACACAGAAGAAGAAGCAATTAATTTTGTCTTAGAAGGCTTAATGAAGAGATTGTATTACTCTGGACCTTGAAGGTTCAGATGAAAATCAAATCAAAGCAACAAATAAACAATGTTGTAAAAGCATTGGTCAGACTCTGGAAATATTTGGGTCCTTCAGTGTATGGATAGGGCAGGAAAAGGTGGAGGCTATGGAAAAGTGGGCTGAACCACGATACAAAGAGTATGTTATGCTTGGGATTTATTGTGTATCAAATACAGAATTCACTATATATTTTAAAGCAAACTCTATGATTTTAAAAATATAATTTTAGTAGCTTGAAGGTGGAAAGAATGAAGTGGTAGGAGACTGGAATTGTACACCAGTTAGGGGTATATTACAATTATCTGTGCAAAATATAGTTAAACCTTAGACTAAAAATATTGTCTAGGTGAAGGTGGAAAAAATGTATCTATTTGTTTTGAGATACTTTTGAAATATCCAGATGGATAGATCTGATGTGTAGTTTGTAATAAGTGAAAACCTGACCCTGCTGTTTGCTAAACTGTTAGGAGAGACCTGAGAATTGAAAAATAAACCACAACTTGTATAATAACACCATGACTTTTAAAATTGTAAACCAAGTCAAACTGAAACCATAATGTTCTTACAAAATATCTAAATTCAAGTTAAGAACAAAACAAAACAAAACAGTAGGTTAGGAGCACCTGGGTGGCTCAGTTGGTTGGGTGTCTGACTCTTAATTTAATTGTGATCCCAGGGTCATGGGATTGAGCCCCGTGTTGGGCTCCACACTGAGCATGAAGCTTGCTTAAGATTTATTCTCTCTTTCTCTCTCTTCTCTTTCTCCTTCTGCCCTTCTCCCCACCCCTTGTGTATGCTCTCTCTCTCTAAAATTAAAAAAAAATTAAAATAAAAAAAATCCAGCAGTTTATTTAGAGATATATCGTCCAAGATGATCATAAACAAATTGATCTGAAATTTACTCTGCACAAGTTCATGTGTTCTGAGAGACTGAATATAAAAATGGACGATGGCCAGGCCCTAAATGACAATAGAGCTCTAACCTACCACTTCTGTAGCAACCAGAGCAGGAAGCCAAACTACAACCTCTATAGTAATCAGTCCAGAACAGTCAGTGACTCCCAGCTTCCATAATCATTGTCCCTACTTCCAACTCAGGACCAACCAGAAAAAAACCAAATGTGATCCCAAACCAATCACATACAATGTGCCACTTCTAGTTACCGTGCCTCCAGCTTCCTGATGCAAACAACTTTCAGTCAGAAGATATTTGAAGCTTTCCCTTTTTTTCCAGTATTCCTACACCTGCCACTTTGAAACTCAAGTGACTGTCTTTGACTCCCATGCTATAACAACCTCTGAATAAATAACCTCTGTACTTATCTGTGTTGTCTTTGTTTATCATTACAGCTTTAAAGGTAAGAACACTGACTTCTGCAGTCTACAAAATCTAAACCATCCCTTTCAAACTCTCATATACCTAACTCCTACACAAAACCTAAGTACCCTTTCTAACTTACTACCTATTAAAGACAGCCCACAGTTATCACATTAAGTAATCAATCTCCCTTGTTACAGCAAGCAGTAAATTGTTGTTGACAACAGCTGTGTTCCTGACAGTCTGGCTGATGAGCATCTACAGCTGAATTATATGTATAGAATAAAATAATTTATTGGGTGAAAAGAAAAATAGAGTGAAAGAAGTTAAATGTAGAGATCACTTTAGAAAGTAAAAATAATTAACATTGTTTGATATGCGCTAGGTACTATAAAATATTCTCCTTATATATTATCTCCTTTATTCACCCAAACTAACCAATGAGTGGGTCTCACTAACCCCATTTTATGTGACAAAAGAGTATGCAAAAAGTTAAAGGACTAAAAAAGTATGCACAAATAATACTACAAGTGATTTTTGCAGAGACTGACCCCGCAGAATTTAGTCATAAGACTAAAATGCTTCAGAAAGGCAAAATAGACTGAAATCCAAAAAGATATGGGGCACTTGGGTGGTTCAGTTGGTTGAGGATCCAATTCTTTTTTTTTTTAATTTTTAAATTTTTTAAAAAATGTTTTTATTCATTTTTGAGACAGAGAGAGACAGAGCATGAGCAGGGGAGGGGCAGAGAGAGAGGGAGACACAGAATTTGAAGCAGGCTCGAGGCTCTGAGCTGTCAGCACTGGGCCTGACGCAGGGCTCAAACTCACAGACTATGAGATCATGACCTGAGCTGAAGTTGGATGCCCAACCAACTGAGCCACCCAGGTGTCCCGAGGATCCAATTCTTGATTTTGGTTCAAGTCGTGATCCCAGAGTCATGAGTTGTGGGATTGAGCACTGTGGCAGGCTCTGCATTGAGCTTGGAGCCTGCTTAAGAGTCTCTCTCTTTCTCTCTCTCTCCCTCTCTCTCTCTCTCTCTCTGCCCCCCCCCCCACCCACTCTGCCCCTCTTCTCAGCTCATGCTCTCACTCTTAAAAAAAAAAAAGTCCAAAAAGATCACCTTCAATTCTAGATCATTAGTAAATCTGAGGAGAGCAGCTTTAGAATTGTGGTGGTGGCCAAGGCCAGACTGCTGTTGAGGACCTAAGGGACACAAGAAAGTGGGAACAATGGATACTGACTAACTTCTCAAGAAATCTGGTTGGAAAGGGGAAAATATAGTAAGAACTTTGAGGAGAGGCATGAATATGGTTAGTCATTTCCAGATGAGAGGTCACTGAGATGATTACAAATAGAAAAAAATGGAACCAGTCAAAATTGAGTAGCTGAAGATACTTTTTAACAAAAAATGAGACTGTTTAACAGAGTTACATTTTGGAAAAAACAAGGGAGTAAGGAGTCAATGATTAATAACAGAGTTTAATGTTTACTATTGTTAAATAGAGGCAAAACTTTGTCCTGTGAGAGTAAATGTGATTTTGGGAAATGGTCAAGGTATCAGTAGTTAAGTCCAGTGAATATATTTGATGACTGTGATAAGTATTATCATTTGAAGCTCAAATTAAGATTTGATGATAATATTGTGATGTGTATTATCTTAAGACATTTTTGGCCTTCGGAAATCAAAAGTAATTTCAGTATTTTCAGCATTACAGAGGCACTATGTATTGTTTCCTAACAAGTTAACAGTTAATGTTGATATATAAATTCCAGAATATTCCCACACATCCAGTTTATACTATGAATTTAAGGAAACACATTTGTATGTGGTTCGGTAAAGCTGAAAATTCAGAAATAGTCACATACAAGAGGATAACTAATGAAACAACAAATATATATTTGTCTTACATATATATATGTACATATATATGTTCAATCAAGACACATGCATGTATATATATAGTCAAGACAAAACAATTTTTCATTTCGTTCATCTTTGTGAAAAACTGTAAACACTGCCAAAACCATACTCAAATCTTGAAATTTAAATTTTTTTTTTTTCAACGTTTATTTATTTTTGGGACAGAGAGAGACAGAGCATGAACGGGGGAGGGGCAGAGAGAGAGGGAGACACAGAATCAGAAACAGGCTCCAGGCTCTGAGCCGTCAGCCCAGAGCCTGATGCGGGGCTCGAACTCCCGGACCGCGAGATCATGACCTGGCTGAAGTTGGACGCTCAACCGACTGCGCCACCCAGGCGCCCCTCAAATCTTGAAATTTTAATATTTAATCTGTTTCTATGAAAGAACATGAGCAAATGTAAATTTTAATATAATCAATGCATTACATCAACTTACAAATCTATAGTGTATAAAGATTGATAGGATATGACAAACTGAGATCCAAACCTTTTCTAGAAGATCTAGGGGATCATTTTCTTTTTGATATAGATATAAAAATTTCTGCTTCAAGTTTCTCGGTTAGAAGGGAGTTTGAGTTTTAATCTTTTTGACATTCTTTACAACATTCCTTGTCTTCATCAAAAAGAAAAATTTATTGAATTTCTAGGATGTGTTAAATTTTAGTAAAGATAATAAGAATCTGAAAAGGAAAGTCACCTTTAAAACAACAACAACAACAAAACAACAGGGAAACATTTCCTTTTTTATGGCCCAAACCGGATTCTGTTTGTACATTCATTGTGAGTATTTATTGTAGAACTAAAAAAGCTTACTGGTGAGTCAGTTTCTCTCTCATCTTATTGATTGTAAGAAAAACTTAAAATGACTACCAAGCTGCCAAAAGATCTTTATAGTTAACGATAATTTGTTAGTATAATAAACTATGAATAGTTTGCAAGCTCCAATTTCCAGAATATGCATAAAAGATGATTAAATAAAAAAAGTGACTAAACAGAAAGATACACGGCACTGACGATTGGAGAAAACAGTGTGCTTGAAATGTATTGACTTTAGAGCCAGAATCAAATCTTACAAAGTTACATTGTTTTATTTCCAAAGGACTGACTTTAATGGAGCATTGTGTATCATAAAACAACCTTGGGATGTACTCCTCCTGTCATTCTAAAGTGCCTGATGCATGCTCTAATCAAAATAACAACTATCCATAGATAGTGCCATAGGCCATTTACTCTGTTAAAGAGTTTGATCTCCTTCAAGAGTTTCACATTTCACTCTTATTAACACCTGTTTTTTCCTCTCAATCTCTTTGTGCCTAGCTATAAGCCAGAGGTGTGATTTGAGAAAAAAGGCAACCATAAGTGGCAATAATAAAATTGCTTTGTGTGAGTTAACCACGCTGAAATAACAAAAAACCCAAAACACTGTCCAAAGTGTGTTTAGCCAGAATCAGCAAGCATCACACTTGTTATGAGATTTATTTTCATTATTACAAAACATATTCTTCATGTTGATTCTCTTTCTCAAATGCTACTGTATGATTTTCAAGTAAATTTAAACTTTGTAGATGATGATGATTTTTTTTATTTAAGTTATGTAGATGATGATTTTTTGAGATTAACATCAATCACACTTGGAGGTGGAATACAAAGTACATTGGCATTACTGATAGTTCTCATATGAGCTCTAAAAATTCTTGGAGGTCAAACAAACCGTATTTAAATTTCTAACTTTGAAGGTTATTCAATCTCTGTCACCCTTGCCACCTCTCACATTTAGGGAGGTATATATTACACCAATTCTAAAGGATGTATCCAGGGATGATTTTAACTGAAATGCAAACTTCTAGGAAGACTAGGAATATTTTTTCTCTTTGATACATATTCTACCTCTAGAAAATAATGCATAAAGCTTCCTAGCAAAGAATATCCCCCAAATAGTACATCCACAAAGTAAGGGAATTTCTTATATTTCAACATAGTTGATTTTTTTTAAATTTTCATTTATGGAGAGAAGATTTAGGGAAGAAAACATAAAAATTTTAAGAAGGTACATCAAAATGCATTATGTGTTAATAATCCTAGAAATAATTGACACAGTATTATAAATCTATTTTTAGGATTTAGACCAGAAAATTTAAGTAATGTTCTCAAACTCACACAGCAACCTCACATAGATGAAAGACAGGATTTTAGACTAGGACAAATGTAGCAAATTTTTTATTTCTCTTTGTCCTTCTTCCCCTTCATTTCTTACCTCCTATACCAAATGATTCTGGTCTCAGGAATGAAGCTTAAGTTAATATTACTGCATTTTTTTAGCCACGTTATAGGATTTTCTGTGCCCAATATCCTGAAACCAAACTACTATTTCACGAGAAAAATGTGTTTTGAGATGTGAACAATCAATATGCAAACACTTATTGGTTACAATTCATAGATAAGACATGGTATATGCTCTGATTAAAAGATGGATCCAATATAAAATGTTCAATATGGGAAATCAAATAACCCTGAAAATTACATCATTTGAGAGTGAGTCATCAGCAGGTATGTTTCACAGGGAGTGGATTTTAAGCCTTTGAGCCATAACTTGTTTTATGGCAAGTTGTTAATACTGTAAGCACATCAGAGACAATATGATGCTATTACGAATAAAATCTTGGCAGAGACTCAGCATTCAAATTTCCTGTTTAGAAGTCAGTAAGGAAGATATTTTTCTTTCATGTGTATTAAAGAAAAAGGAGACATAACCACTTTTACAGAAAGAGGAAGAATGCTGAGATGGAGAAATACGGGTAATGCTTGCTGAGATAGAGCAGGCTAATCTACTTTATTTTCAGACAATATCTTTGGACTAAAATTTGCAATTGTGCGTAAGTTAAATTTGTCCTTAAAAATATTTTGTTTGGCTATAGAATGATGTCTCAAGTCCCACTAAACCCAGCACAAATGTAAGGTTAATGCAGGTATTTAATTTTTGAAACATATATGTTGTCTGATTATGTTTCCTGAAACTAAATTTATGAAACATAAATTCTTTCACATTAAACTGATTCAGATTTCATTGGATAAATTTCCCTATATGTTTGTGTATTTCTAGTAAGTTTTAGAAATAAAATTAAAAGTTAAGAAATATTATCAGTTGATAAAATATGAATTCTAGTTTACATCGTACAAAGCTATTAATGAACAAAACAATAACCAAAATTAGAAAATATTTTTATATTTTAGATTATTCTTTAGAAAGTAGTTAGAGTATTCTCTCTCTCTTTCTTAAATACATGCATACACAATACATCCTCATATATCCATATCCCCAAATGTCAACATATTTATTTTGTAATTTTAACCCTTAGAATTAGGAACCCTCATAACAAATTTAATTGATATCAAAAGAGTATAGTAATCATGTATGTATTTAAGTCTTGCATTGAAATGCTAAATACTGACATTAATATCACTAATCATTAGAGTTTCAGGGAGTAATTTTAGAATTACCTATTGGACAATAGGTAGGTTTTAGTAACAATAGTAGTCAGAAATGTAATTAAACAGAACTTTTGAACTAGTAATTGCAATTTCACCTATTATAAATTAAATCCATAGTTAAATAAAGAACTATATTTGAAGGTGATAAAGACATTCCCCTTATTTCTATCAACCGCTTGACAGAAGGTATTATTATTATAGTTATCTTCACCTACATGATGCAAATACATAGGCTTTAGCAAGAAATATGGTATTAATGGTCACAGAGAAAATTTACAAAAATATTTTATTAGTAAAATGAAAATTTTCCAGATTTATTGAGATACAATTGATATATATAACATTGCATAAGTTTAAAATGTACAATGTGATGATTGAAATATATATATATTGTGAAATAATTACCACAATAAGGTTGGTTAACACATCTATCACCTCACATACTATATATAAAATATATATTTAATGTTTATTTATTTTTGAGGGAGAGAGAGAAAGAGCACAAACAGGGGAGGGGCAGAGAGACAAGGAGACAGAGAATCTGAAGCAGGCTCCAGGCTCTGAGCTGTCAGCACAGAGCCCAACGTGGGACTTGGACTCACAAACCGCAAGTTCATGACTGAAGCCAAAGTCAGCTTTCAACCGACTGACCACCCAGGCACCCCTCACATACTATATTTTAACTTAATTTTCCAAAAATGTATTTATGGTTATAATTATAAAACATTAATTCCTGATAAATTTTAAAACACCTATAAATATAGATATATGGAAATAAAAAATAATTAAGTGACTAAATATTCTCAACATTGAATGCTTTCTTTTCCTATAAGCAAGGAATATGATAATTTGATATATATCCTTTTGGACATTTTTCTATGTTTAGGTTTTTGTGTGTGTTTCTGTATTCAAGGTTAAAAAACATAAATAGAACTGTATATGCTTTTAGGTAACCAGTCTTTTTTTAATCAAAATTTCTTTGGATTGTCTTTCATGTTAGTATATAGATACACTCTTCATTCATTTTAACCACAGTATAGCACTCTATACTATAATTATAACATATTTTATTTTTTGTATGAAAAATACTGCAACTAGCACCCTTAAGTATATATGCAGGTTTGTCTATACAAGAGATGTCTAGATGAATAACTTCTTAAATCAAAGGGTACATGCTTTTAAATTTTGATAGAGACAGCCAGTATGCCTATCCACCATTGGTTGACTGCTTATCATGTTCACCAGCAACATTTGATAGAGCCAGTTCCCATACCCAAAACAAATTCAGGTAGAATGAAGGAATCATCTTATAACTTTTGCTCATATCATCATTCCAACAACAATCATTATTATTTTAAGTTGTTTCTGATACTAATGAGGTTATTTTCAATGCATTTTGGGGGTTATATGTTATGCATGTTTGCTGTTCTTGGACTGTTTATTCATGTTACTATTAAGTTGTTTCACTTATTTTATTTTACGATTTTTCTAATACTATATATTGCAATCCTTATCTGAAATAGAGTTCTCATGTATATGGCTTTTGTGTGGCCCCTTTTTAAAAAGTTTTATTTATTTATTTATTTTGAGAAAAAGAGAAGAGAGAGAGAGATAGAGAGAGAATGAGTGGGGGAGGGACAGTGAGAGAGGGGGGACAGAGAAAATCCTAAGCATGCTCCCTGCTATTAGCATGGAGCCCAACGTGGGGCTTGACCTCAGGAACGGTGAGATCATGATCTGAGCTGAAACCAACAGTTGGATGCTTAACTGACTGAGCCACCCAGGCAAGACCCCTATTTTTTTTTTGTCCACCTTTGTATCTTCTTATTTCTCAGACAATCTGATTCTCCCTGCCTCCTAATTTCTAGGAAAATTGCCTAAAATGTCCAGCAAACCGGTGGTATAGCTCCATGATTTTCCTTTCAATTATAGATTCATTCTTAAGTACATACAAATGTATCTGCTATCTCACTAGAACCTAATGAAAGTAAGGACTTACATGTATGTATTCAAATACACATTTAGGCCAAGTCTGACATTAATGATTTATTTTAGAGTGACATATTTTCCTGTTGAATTGAAAGACATTTTCATGGGCTCTTGAATCAATCAATCTTTGCCTTGAACAGTAGTCCCTTCATTTAATAGCACGCTCCCAAATTAATCTCTGTAGGACTTATTTTTATATGCATAAAAGATATAAAAATTCTAATAATTCTACTTCATAAGGTTCTAAGGACTAAGTGAAACAGTAAATACAGTTACTTATGAAGTTCTAGAAATAAGTAAATTTTTACTAATTAGTGTTTTTCTTGTATATGTTTGGTGCTATGTACATAAAGGGGATGTCTGTGCCCATGCTCTTTGTGTTATTAAGCGCCAGATGGAAACATTATATATGAATTCAACCCAAGGTGTGAAGACATTTAAACAATATCCAATTTTTTTTTAAGTTTATTTATTTTGAGACAGAGTGAGAAAGCATGAGCAGGGGAGAGGCAGAGAGAAAGAGGGAGAGAGAAAATCCCAAGCAGGCCCTGCACTGCCAGTGCAGAGCCTGATGCGGGGCTCGAGCCCGTAAACCATGAGATCATGACCTGAGGTGAAATCAAGAGTCCAAGGCTTAAGGGACTGCACCATTCAGGTGCCCCAAATCATATCCAATTTTTGGTTATACATACATTAGTTACTAAAATGGTAATCTTTCAAGAACAACACATCTAGTATCTTATTTAGAGCTACATCATATCTTCCCTTCTTGCCAAAATTTACATCTTAAACCACTTACTGTGAACCAACGGGAATATATGCTACAGAGGGCTGAGAATGAGAGAAATCCCATGTGAGTTTATCACTGGTTTCTGGGAACTTAAAAAATGAAGTGTAGATTTAGACTGGTAAAAACTGGTTGCATAGAAAAAGAGAAAGACACTGTATCTTTAATTTCAGCTCTGTTGAAACATTAAGTATGTGTAACTTCATCTTAGGCTTATTTCTTATAGCTCCTTTTGTCTCTGTTAGCACATAAATGCATGTAAAATAATTAATGATTAATGGTCAAATAAATGATGAATGTACACATAACTGCACTTAACTTCATACATTTCAAATGCAGAAATAAGGACATGCTTATTTTATAAGCCCTATTTTGCTTTGAATGAATTTTACATACCTGTAAGTATTACTATCTTGAACTTTCACCTGCATTTCTGGACTACATACATATTTCTCACTTTGTATATTTACAAGTAGCAAATGGGTTCCTCCTAGATTCCTGGACTCTCGTCCAGAGAACAGGAAATCCTCACTTTATACAACTTGTGATATTCATGAATTTCAGTGTATAAAGGTTTAAATAACACCAGTCCCCCAGCAACAAGGTGTAAATTTAATTACAATGGTAGATTAATCATAGTTAATTGCATTAAGCACCAAATTCGCTGCTAGCTCTTCAGTCCACAAATTATGCAAATAACAAATGCACACCATGATTTGTCATCCGCATGACTTCTTTCAGTCTGTTGGTGATTGATCAGTGTGCAACTGTTGTTTGGTACATGCACAGACAGCAATGCGAGCAGTTGTGTTGCCTCCTTGTATCCTAGTGATAAAGCAAGGTGGCATGTTGGAAGAAAGAATAATCAATAGAGGAAACTGGCCAAAAAGGATGGAAGTACAGCAATGAAATAAAAAGTCCGTGTTCTGAAAACGAAAAACATTTTTAAAGTTTATGCATTTATTTTCGAGAGAAAGAGAGAAGCAGAAAGAGAGACAGAGAGAGAGAGAAAGGCAAAGAGAGAGAGGGACACCGGAGACAGAGAATCCCGAGCAGGCTCTTTGCTGTCAGCACAGAGCTGGACACGGGGCTTGAACTCATAAACCTGGAGCTCATGACTGAAATCAAGAGTCAGAAGCTCAACCCACTGAGCCACCCAGGTGCCCCTGAAAATGAAGTTGGAATCAAATATAAACGAAGCTGTAGACTAAATGGATGACCATACATATGCTGGCATTGCCACCATTTGAGAATTCTAGATTTGCAGCCAGAGAAATTTAGTGAAGGCAAACGTAATCAACATGACTGAAAACAGTGGTTGTGATAAAAAGAATGAAGATACATCAGAGGCATAGTCATTGGCAAAATCTCCACATTTAAGAAACTCCTGGAGATATTTCACAACATTGAGAGTTCAAAGGATAAAATGTTGGGAGCTGATCCAAGCTTATATTTGATGAGAAGAAGGCAACCATTGTTCAAACTGTACAAATGAGTCTTTTTTTTTTTACAAAAAAAAAAAAAAAAAAGGACAGTTTAATTCTCAGTGTTTCCCATTTTTAAATTACAGTGCACTACATGAATATTAGCATTTACACGAGTTTTTAATTTCTCTATATGTTTATAATTTGTACTAATAAACTTTTTAATGGTTTGACAAAAATTTTTAGAAGTCATACAACAACTGTAAGTTTTCCCGTTGACTACTAAGACAGATGGTAACTAAAATTATTGTGGGGATCATTTCAAAATGTATAAAAATATCAAATCACTATGATGTACACCTGAAACTAACAGAACATTGCAATTATGCTTCAATTAAAAAATATTGCTTTGTATGATTTCAGCTTACAGGGTAATTTTCAGTCCCACACTACAATACAAATCAGGGACTTGTTGTAAATATTCACACTTAAAATGTTGTCCTTAAGCCCCACATATAGTACATCAGCAAATCTTGTTGACTCAGTCTTTAAAATGTATTCAGAATGTATCCACCACATTTGACCACTTTTCCTCTTATCAACAGTGGTGATAATGAACCATTATGTCTTGATTTTTTATTACAACAACCTTGTAACTAATTTCTCTGTTTTCATCTTCTCAGACTATTTACATCAAAGCAACCAGAATGGTTTTGTTTAAACTGGAGCCCGACCACATTACTCTCCTGTTTATAACCCTCCTATGGCTCCCATTTCACTCGGAATAATAGCCAAAGTCCTAGAAATGGCCAGCAAGGCTCTACAAAGATCCATCTTCGTAGGCCCTTGACTCACTGGCCTTGTGTCTACTGTCTGCATTAATCACTGCTGCCACATAGTCCTCGTTCTTTTCCCTCAACCTTTGCAGATAAGTTACAGCCTTATGAAATGTTTACTTTTTGGTGCTCTTCCCTGCCTGGAAAGCAGTTCAACTACCCATTCACAAGTCCTTCTTTTTCTCTTACGGCGCCATCGTGTTCATAAGTCATCTCTGACCTTTTAAATTGTCACTCCTTCCCAACATGTTATTTTCCCTTCTTTGCTTTCTTCTTCTTCAAAACACTTATAATTTTTATAATGTGAAAATATTCTGTATTTACACAACAAAACATATTGTTATGTTAATTGCATTTTGTTATATTATGATTTCCTTTTTCTCCTATGAGAATGAAAAGGCCATAGCACACAGCTTTTCCTCAACCTATATCTGATGAATACATGAATAAAAGAATGAAAAAATGGGTCCTTATGGGTGATTTCTCACATGATGTTATGAGCTCTGATAATTCTGATTGCCTATTGTGAAGGTGCTCTAAGATGTATCTAATAAAATAGTGCAATCCATGTGGGATTCTCCAGCTGTGGTCAGAGATATCACACAATATGCTGAAAAAATCAACTACCAAATTCTTGTTATTCATTTATGCAGCCTAAGATTGTATCTAGGTGATTTTTTTTGATACTATACATTTTTAGATCGCAGTGAGGTTGCTGTTGACCCCCAATGTTATTTGTTTGTACATATAGTATTTTTTAATTAAATAGTTATAGGTGGAGGAGTGAAATGAAAGGCTGAGGTAATTTATTCTGTAGAGGAAAGCTGGACTGACTAGGAATGGTTAAAGCACAAGTGTACTTAGGTGACTCTCTGAGTCAGGTTGTACAGTTGTACTGGAAAATTTGCTAGGATTCTAGCATGAGTTCTCTGTAAAAATCTCTAGAAACTAAAACACTTCAGAGTTCCTTTGATTTGTACGATACACAATCACATGCATGCCTGTGTGTGAGTGCACATGTACACTTGCAAAATAAGATAACATAAGCACTAAACACTTTTGGAATATTCAGGTAAGGATTCACTCTGTTTCCAAAGGAAACTGTGCTAATACTAACCAAACAAATATGTTGCAATTGTTAATATTTCACTAGGTTAGCAGAAACTAGCACAGAATGGAGGGGTAATACTTTATCAGAAGTAATATAGTATAAGAAGCCGAGAAGGAAACTGGCCAGGAATAGCAGGAGTTCCAAAGGGAAACCATGACAGACACCAATTTAACTTGATACCTAAGAGGTATAGACATCAAGGGAACTGTTCCATGATCATAAAGGCATGTGCTACATTTATCTTCTCAATAAGGGGCTCACTAATCAGATATGTGCCTTAAAGTTAAATTAGTCCCTAGATTTAAAAGAAAGTGACAAGATGTAGGAACTTCTACATTATTTAGAACAGATGAAGATACCTTCAATAAAATGAAATACTTAGAAAATATTTTGCAAATGCAATTATAAATTCAGGACACCTTTTGGTTGCCATAGGAGAGAAAAAAAGCAGAAGAAATATACACTACTGAAACCAAATAATGTACACATTTTAAGAAATGGTAAATTCAGCTCTTTTGAGAAGTAATACTTCAAGTCAAAAGAACAACACAGAAAATTCACAGAATCTGAACTGTGGGGAAAAAAATGCTAATCTGACCAGGTAGACAGGATTTCCTTATTGTCTCTGCTAAGAATAAGAAGGCAGGGATATCTGGAAGGCATGCTATGTTTCTGGAGGGATGTATCAAGTCATGATTAAGAATCTAAAGATATAAACATCCCAATGACTACTGTATATTACTGATCCATGATGGAATGAAGAATTCTACTTCATGAAACCTGTAATATAATCTCATTCTTTTTGATTTCCTGATTACATAACTGAGGACACTTAAGAAGTTACATACATATATATACGTGTATATATATTTTCTAATTGAAGTTTTTATTTAAAAGGCAAAGTCACACTGAGCAAATTAAAAGTTAACTGTATAGGAGCTGTTTAAAAGTGGTTTGATTTTCTGGACCTATATTATAAAACCAGAATTAGATTCTGAGAGATATGCTGGGGAAAAGATTGCACATATGACTGGCATCTGCCCAAATCTGTCTGAGGATAAAAACAATGGTGTCATATTAACAGTAGCAATAATTCTTTCTCTATCTTGTAACCAGTAGATAATTTTTTTCAGAAAACTTTTAGCTAGTTATTTCCGGGAGATTCTAGAGACCATCTCATACGTACAGCCTACTTAGATACAATGTGATATCTATTGTTTTCTTTCTGTTTGATTCCATCTCTTTGCTTTTTATGTCTCATTCAGAAGCTTCAGATACGTATAAAGTCAGATATGTGCCATGTTATGCAATTGTCTATAATTTTGTCACCTGCTGATGCTACCAAAAGTTCATTGTGTTGACCTTCCAGGAATGCTACTACTTTGTGGGCAGCCTTCTGAACTCTGCCACTAAAACCACTCATGCAGCTATTAAGTTGACATCCTACCTAGGTCATACTATATTTTTTTGCATACAAGTGCAGATGTATTTTTCTCTTACTTCTGTTTATATCTTTGACTTTCAAGGATATTTGAGAGTCATACAGAATTGTTGGTGAACTAGTTCTTTCTAATTTACTTACAGTTCCCAGGACTCAAATAAGAGGTGACTAGGGATGAGTCTGAAGTCAGTGTGAATTGTGCCATCATGCACTCAAAACGTCCCTGCCTTAGTTGGGGCATTGTTATGACATCAACCTCCTTATCTTTTCTCCTTCTTCTCTTAGCATAATGTTTACCCAAGTAGCAGCTTAGTTTATGATACAAATAGTTTCCAAATAGACATGCACAACCAGTCCTTCAGACATACCCAGGAATGTTGGGATCCTAGGAAAAGCTCTGGTTAAGCTTACACTTGAACTCTACATTATAAGTTTCAGTATCTGGTTGTAATCTGTCCAAAAAGAATTTCATCAGACAGTGCTAAATAGGGATGAAAAACTTTATTAAAGACCATTGTAAAAGGGGAGAGAGATTCAACTCAAGTCTGCAGAAACAAAAGGTAGGGTGACATAGTGTAAAAGCAGTGGAGATTATTAGAAGGGAGGTTGTTGAATATGATTAAGTCATACCTGTTTTCTAATTGTTCCTTATTGGTTAAGTTTCTACATTCCCTCAGATCCTGGAAGATATGGATAGTATCTTTCTTGATAATTACATTTTAAAGAGATGGCTCCTGGGCCCTTGAGAAAGACATTCCTGAGCTATGAAACTTATAAGATGCTGAGAAAAGAATTTACTTCTCAAAGGGGAAGAAAAAGAATTTATAATTGCAAATTTCTAAAGCAAAAACTCTAAGAAAAGGTAGTTTGAGACCCCAAATCAGAAGGAAATGTGTTTAAAGTTTAGTCATGCTGAAGGGAACATTAAGGCTGTCTCCATCATAGGTAGGATAGTAAATGTCCAAATTCCATCATGCCATAGCAACCCAAGGAAAGGTCCTGAAGAAATAGTAAAAGAAAAATGATAGGGTGCCTAGGTGGTTCAGTAGATTAAGCATCTGACTCTTGATTTTGGCTCAGGTCATGATCTTGCTGTTCATGAGTCTGAAAGCCCTGTGTTGGGTTCTGCATTGACAGTGTAGAGCCTGCTTGGGATTCTCTCTCTCCTTCTCTCTCTGCCCCTCCTGAGTGCTCTCTCTCTCTCTCTCTCTCAATAAATAAACTTTAAAAGAATGATGACGATGGTGATGATGATGATGATGATGATGATAGAAAAGCTGCTTTATTGATTTATTTCTATGTATCAAGTACTGTGTTAAGCTTTTTACATGGATACTTTATTTAAAATAAACTACTGAGGTAGTGACTTTAATTTCCATTTTTCAATAAAGATACTGAGTTTTAAAAAGTTACCCAAGTTCACACAAACAGTAGCTAGTAGAGTCAAAATTCAAACCCAGGTATTTTGGTAGATGAACTAAAGGAACATGTATTACTAGCTGAATGCTGGCCATCCATACTTAGTCCTGGTAAACTAGGCTGGGTCAAATGGAACTGCAAGGATTAAATTAGAGTTTACTTAATCTAAGTCATTGTGTCCTAACTTCATAATTTTTGTCAACTTTGTAGTTTACAGTGTATTTTTTGCAGTTTATACTATATTATTATTAACTTATTTTTCTCTCTCCTCCTTCTCTTCCTCCCTTCTCTATTGTAACCTCACCCTAAGTAGTAATACCAAAAAAAAAAAAAATCATCTCTAATATGATATAAAAGCATGCCAAGGGTAGGGGGGGAGTTCTGATTTATTTCCTGTTTATACTATTAATATAATTGGCATACAAATAAGACTATGATTAATACAAATTTAATGGAAGAATAAAGCAATCAGTGACCCACCAGTGGGAAATGTATGAGACTTGGAGAAACAGGGTCTAAGATACGTCTGTAGGAATGAAAGTGGATCTAATAGCTTCTTTTGTCAATATTCCCAAACTCACATCCTAATATTACATCTCTAGATCTCAATACTTTGATGCTGAGAAAATTTGAAAATACAGAAGAATACATGAGTGAAAAAGAAGTGTAGTCTGTAGGAATGAACAGCAATAGTTTTATTAGACCATTAGCTAAATATAAGTGATTTACTATCAGAAAGCTACTGTTTTCTTAGGTTGTATAAAATGTGTTTAGAATAAATAAAATAAATGCAGATTTGAGATATGGGAACTATCTATTTTTAAATATTTGAATATTTTGCATGTGAAAAGCAAGTACATTTATGCTATGGGACTAAAATATCAGAAGCAAGATTAATTAAATATATAAGATAAAGAATATCTGATTCCCACTAAAAACAAAGACTTCAAAAATAGCTTCATTGCTTGAAATAGAAATCATTGCCTTTGGAGTCAAAAATTTCTCCATTATTGAAATGTTCATGAGAGATTTTGACTAGAGTATTATAGGATAGAATGAAAAACAGAATGATGAGGGATATACATATGTGGTTTTAGATTTGTGATTTGTTGTTTCTGTGATTCTGTATGGTCTCACTTTAGTACGCAAGATACCTCTGCTGTATTTTGTTCTCTCCTAGAAGATAAGAACCAACTGAACAATTCCATAGTGCTGCAACCAGAGTAACACTAGGCCTAGGAATTGGGGAAAAGTAAAAACCATCGTAGGTACTAGAAGCAATTATATTGAGTTAGAAGAGATTAGATCATGAAATCCATTATCAGAGCAAAAAAGAGGCTGCTCCTGGAAAGGGAATAAGACCTAATTAAACATACAGAATAACTAAAAGGGAGTTTTAAATTCAACTTTTAAAAGGAAGTTTTATAATAAGTTCTGCTTTGTTTTTTTACCTTTTAAAAAATGAGATTACATGTGGAATGCCAAATTACTCATCCTTGAAAGATTTTAAAGAAAGGATGAGCTAGAACCTTTCAAAATTTTGTGACAGAATTCTGTGATTTGGAAGAATACTGAATGGCATAACTTCTAAGTTTTTGCTCTAATATTAGGATTTGGATTTTGTGGTCTTTTACATTATAGAAATAGATATGTTTCAGACATTCTTTTTACAGATAAGAGACTTCCCATGTGTAATGATTTTTCAAAACACCATCTGCCTTAAGGTTCTATTACTGTGTATTCAATGATATATTGATGTGGAAATTAGTATGCCACCTGGCTTATACAGTTTTGAATGAACTCTCCAGTACTTTGTTACGAGGCAAATACAATGGATTCATTGTGCTAGACAGCCCCAGCTCATTATGTTAGTAACTATCATATGGCTCTTATACCTCCTGCTTTTATTTAACAGAAGAAAACAAAATAAAAATGATTCTGATTAGTTCACTGGATCAATAAAGTGAAAAGACCACTTGTAGACTCGAGTACTATTATCCTAATATTTGTTTTCTCTTTCGAGTTTTAAATCATACAAGGTATTATGTGAAATGGATCTAATGTTCCTCTCAGGTCTGTCCAGTTTGATAAGTTAATAATTATAATTTAATGCCCCACTATTACGTTTACTAATCATAATTTATCGAAATATTCTGTCCATATTATCAAAACAAAATTTTAAATTGTTTTAAGTAGTTTAAATTTGTAATATGAGTAGGATGGTAGTAATGTACTGTATAACAATAAATTGTAATAAGAAATCATATTATAATGCTAATAGAGAATTTATATACATATATATTTATATGTCTATGCATATTCCTCACTTTTCTTGGGATTACACAGTCATATGTCATTTCATGATGACAGAAAAAATGTAAGTAAACATATTGTAAATGTGAATGCACTTTGGCTTGAAATGTTATATTTTAATGAAAATGCAATATTTGTCACATTTTCAACTTATGCTTTTGACACTTTGTCACTATGGAGCAGATGTGGAAATATAAAAAACTTGAGAACATTTTAAGTAGGGTGCTAACAGTGACAAAATTGCCCTTTTTGAGAAGATAAACTATTTGAAAGTTACAATCACCATAATAGCTATATGGATTTTATCTCTACCAGCATTACAATAGGAATGGAGTAGTCACAAGAATCATAGCTAGCTTTTATTGAGTGGTTATTATGTGACAGTCCGTATACAAAGCACGTTACATATATTATTACGTTATCAGAGCAAATTTAGAAATAAAAAATTTCCTCCATCTCATACTTCTTCCCTTGTCCCCAATTTATGGATAAGAATATTAAGCTTAAGTCGAGTAAACAGAAGACTTTGGATATTAGGCATGCAGTAAACTTGATTGTGAATAACTGCAGCATAAAGTGAAAGGGGTTTCTATATGGAAGGATGGCAATTAACATAAAATAAACAAGATGGAGAGAGGTAGGACAGGATAATGAGGGGCTTATATACTATGGTAAAAATTTCAGACATCACTTTGTACATGATTAAGAGCTACTTTAGTACTGTGAAAATGGAAATGCAAGATTAGATTTTAATAAGCAAGACAGACCAGTCCTGATATTCCAAAGTGATAAGTGCTATAAAGAAAATAAAGCAGATAATAGGTCAGAGAGTGACAAATGGTGATGACATTGTGGGTTAAGAAGGTTACATTTGAACAGAGATTTTGATAATGAGAGACATTTGAGCTGAGATCCAAATGTTGAGAACAAATAAGTCATCTGAAAATCTTGTGGAGTAATAGTCAGGGGAAGATCAAATATCCTAAGATGGGGAAAAGTTTGGCATAGTTTCTTTTTTTTTTTTTGACGTCTGATCTTATTTATTTGTTCCTCTTACAACAATCTCATTTTTGACTGGACTCAGACTTTGAGGTAGAAGCTCTCAGAGAAGACAGCCTCCGTCTCTTGGCAATCTGTTCCTGGCACTTTTCTTTGGCCTCCTTCATTCTCTTGGCCAAAAGCTTAGCGTATTCTGCAGCCTCTTCCTTGTTTTTCTTTGTGCGCTGCTTCTTCAAAGCAATGCGCCGACGTTTGTGTTGGAGGACACGTGGAGTAACAAGACGCTGTATCTTGGGTGCTTTGGTTCGAGGTTTCTTACCATCTTTATTTAGGGGCTTTCTCACAACATACTGGCGGACATCATCTTCCTTTGAGAGACTGAAAAGCTTGCGGATCCTGCTAGCTCTCTTGGGCCCCAGGCGACGAGGCACAGTAGTATCAGTGACTCCAGGAATATCCTTCTCCCCTTTTTTCACAATGACCAAGTGGAGAACACAGATTGGCATCCACGATGCAACCCCGAACAGATTTGCGCTTTCTTTCTCCAGTCCTCCGTGGTCGGTAGCAGGAATGCCCCTTACTCAGCAGTAGGCGGACACGGCCATGGGTCAAGACACCCTGCTTCATGGGGAAACCTTGTTTGTCATTCCCACCACTGATTCGTACCACGTAATCCTTCCATTCTTCCCCTAAAGCATCAGCAGCAACTTCTGTGGTCATTCGTTTCTCATAAAAGGCACGAAGTTTGCGTTCATCGTCCACTTCAATGAGTTTCTGGCAGCCAGTAGCTGGGAAAGAGATGTTCAGCTTCGTGGTGAGGCTGCCTACCGCCTCCGAGGCGCTGGCATATCTTCTTAAGGATAAGCAGATTCCCATGTACATAGAACACAGTAAAAGAGGGGGAATGTGATAGGAGATCATGTCTGAGATGAAGGGTCAAGTCATGCATGTGTCTTTGTGACACCATAGTAAGTCATTTGAATTTTATTCTAATAGCAATGAGAGTGGACAACCGTTGGGATGATGTTTACCCAATGACTCCCCTAACCTGAGCCATTAAGTACATAACAGACTCATTAATCAGAAAAAGTAACACAGGAAGCATAGCAGGTATGAGCATAAGCAAGAAAGTAACAGAGAAAATGAGTTTAACTCTGAATATATTTAGTTTTAAGTACACTGGAGCAATTAACTGGAGATCTCCTAAGGAAAAATCATGCATTCTGTGGGCCTGTAACACAAGGAATGAAGGGCGAAACCTTGGAAGCAGATGAGGCCAAATCAGCAAACTAATACAAATGGAATGAGACCTAAAGATGAAACTCTCAAGGATTCAATTTTAAGAGGTGTCAGGAGAAATGGAGAGTTAGTAGTAAAAAAGACGGGAAAGGAAATTGGAGTGTATAGGGTGGAGGAAGGCAGTGGAGAAGTAGATTTCAAGAAGAGAACATAAATAGTATCAAAACTAAAGAAATTTCAAATCAGACAAAATCTAACATTTTTGATCATTTTTGGCAACAGGGAGGGACAGGATGAGCTTTAGCATCTTAAGAGAGTACTGGAATTAATAATGCTTATAAAATACGATTTATTCAGAAAAATTTTAGAACAGTTTAAAGTTTATAGGAGGATGCAGAGAATTTCTGACTCTTATCTGGGGCAGTGGTATGGAACAGGAATAACCAGAGTTGCTCTCTAGCCTTGGAAATGTTGCAAGCCTGCTCAAGTATTGTGCCATAGAGATTATAAAACTAAACAGATGTCAGTTTATGTTTTCAGTGTCCTTAATCACTCTTCTATCTCTGCCTTTTTGCTTAAACTACTAATCTCAATGTTTCTCCCCACTTCTTTCCCTCTTCCCTTCTCTCTTTTGTTTCTGTAATTTTCTAGTCTCATATTTTGTTGTCAGTATAATTACTTGCTGTGGGCCGAATCGTGTTCCCTCAAAATTCATATGTTGAAGCCTTCACCCCATATCTCAGAATGTGATTGTATGGATAGAGGGCCTATAAAGAGATAATTAAGTTAATATGATTGCCATGAGGGTGAGTCCTAATCCAAAATTACTGCTATTCCTCCAAGAAGAGACTTGGACACACCAGAGATGCACAAACATGAAGGGAAGAGTATGTGAAGAGGCAGCAAAAGGGTGGCCATCTGCAAGCTGAGGAGAAAGGCCTTACAGGAAATGAACCCTGCTGGCACCTTGATCTTGAAATTGCAGCCTCCAAACTGTTTGAAAATAAATTTCCATTCTTTAAGCCACCCAGCCTGTAGTCTTTGTTATGCAGCCCTAGCAAATAATACAGTGCCCTTCCTTACTCTTGTGGTTCTTCACTACCATCATAGGCTCAGCCCATACTTTTCTCCACTTGCCTCCATCTTTTAAGTTTTCTATTCTGCATGTGCTCTTACTTCTGATAGTCCTAAACAACGCATTCATATTTTAAACAATGTACATAGATTTTAAGTCTCCAATGTAATAGTAGAGTAATCATCCATAAATATTTTAGACATTGATTTGGATGAAACTAATAATGCTGTGATGATAAAATCTGCCAATTGATGTAATTAGATGCAGTAGTATGGTGAATATGGTGCATGACTGAAGGAGTATCCAAGAAAAGGTCTAAAAAGAAGCCAAATCCAATGAAGCAAAACTACAGATCAATGTAAATCTTGAATATGTCTAAAAACTAAATTTATAAATATAGAGATTATATAGTCAAAAACACAACAAAAAAATCTTAGCTATATTAATTGATTGTTACGGATATATTTATCAGTGCAGTTAAGTTTGTAATAAATGCTGATGTAAACTTAGATGTAAGGGAAGCAACTCTGTCAATTTTTTCCAGGCTGTTCATACTGTACTTATACAATTCCAGCTGCCATGATTTAAGAGGGGGTATTAACCAACCTGATTAGGGCCAGAAGACAGGATATTGAGTAGACTTAGTACCATTGACTAAAAGGAGAGACCTGGAAGGATTTTATAGTAAATAATTAAAAAAAAAGTTTTCATAATAGGTATCCTAAAATATTTAAGGGCTGTTATGTGAAGAAGAAATTCATTTTTTTCAAAGTGATCACAAAACAAATACAACCAATGAGAAAAGTTATAGAATGGCACATTTAAGAATCTATAATAATTATTTTGCTTAAAAAGTAAAATGGTCTAATAAGTTAAGAAATTCTGCCATTGACAGGGCTCAGATTTTGGGTGAGCAAACATATGTTGCTAGTGTTTTATGGAATAGTAAAGCATCTACTGGGGATTTCAAAATTAGGCTCCATGACACTTGGGTGATTTTCTGAAGTTGCTTAATGAATCACATATCATAGCAGGGGCAGAAAGAAAGGGGCTAAGTAGTTGATATTCTTCAACTCTGTCTTATTTCAAGTGTAAGAGGCTTGTTTTATAGCATTGTATACTGCCCTTCTCGATGACTATTTCAGACCTTCTTTTCCTCAGACTTCATCACTGTGGCAACTGTCAGGATTCAGGTAATAAAACAGAAGCTACCACTCTATATACTTAAAGCATCAAGATATATTGTAGAGGAGGACACCTGGGTGGCTCAGTCAGTTGGCCGTCCAGCTTCGGCTCAGGTCATAATCTCCTGGTTTGTGGGTTTAAGACCCTATAGGGCTCTCTGTTGACAGCTCAGAGCCTGGAGCCTGCTTTGGATTCTGTGTCTTCCTCTCTCTCTGCCCCTTCTCCGCTCATGCTCTATCTCTCTCTGTCTCTCAAAAATAAACGTTAAAAAAATTAAAAAAAATAGAGATTGTAGAGGGAAATAGGCTGCAAAATTGTTGGAAGCACTGAAATGTTTAAAAAGGGAAGGCTGCGTTACCTGGAAGTCAATAACTTTAGGAAATGACTATCCCCATGAAGAAACAGGCACTACTCGGGCCCAGTAGCTACAGAAACCCAACCTTATATTTTGCCCTTTCAAAAACCCTGTTGCTTCCTGCTCTTCTTACCAGCACTGGGAGCTTCCCATTGATAACACATCCCCAAACTTTGATGGTGAGGATGTCTGGGAAATGTGATTTCTGGTGTTATAGCACTTCTGATATGGGAAATAGCATTACAGGGAGCAAGATTGTGCTGAAATGCTAGAAAATCTCAACTGATGATGCAACCTCATCTATTATGAGGAAAACAGAAGTAATCAGACAAGAGCTACTTCATATGCCTCCCAGAAATGCATCAATCTGTGAAAATCCTTATTCATATCTTTATCTTCTTTCCTTTTACAATGGAAGAACTGTCCTAACTATAGTTTTAGGCCATCTCCTCCTCTGCTGCTATAGAGACAAGTCTCCCTCTTCTCCAGAATGTCTCTTGCTCAATTGTCCCCATTATCAATATTTTAATATCTCGCTGAATTATTCATATAGGAATACAACGTACTTTAGAATTTTCTATATTAACAATATCCCTTGACTCAATATCCTCTACCTATCATCTTACCCTTTTGTTCCCTTGTATTAAAAAAAGTTCTTGAAAATTTGACCAAAGAAACTATGACCTCATTTCACCTCACCTTCTATCCTCCATCTACCCTAATCTGTCTTCCATCCCCTCAGCTCTATCAAAATCAAAGAGTTCTATTTTTCCAAATTCAAACCTCAATTCTGTTTCTATTCTTTCTCTATCATATGCATCAAAAACAGCGATTCTTTTCTTTTTAAGTCATTATTCTTTTGCTTTCCTTTACATAAAATTCATCATTTTGTCTGCCATCCCTCTTGCACTCCTACCCCATCTTTTGTGCCGGATCCTCTCTCTTGACTCAAATGTTGTATTTTCCATTCTGGGTCTCCTGTTTTCTATCTTAGCATAATTTTGAGCTTAGCCTATCTAGTTTCACATGTTCCAATACAACACCAATCTCTTTGAAACTGTGGATAAATATCAGATTAATTATGCAACTTCTCCATTAGGACATCAAATAGTCTAACTTGGCATTTTTTTTTTAATTTTTTTTTCAACGTTTATTTATTTTTGGGACAGAGAGAGACAGAGCATGAATGGGGGAGGGGCAGAGAGAGAGGGAGACACAGAATCGGAAACAGGCTCCAGGCTCTGAGCCATCAGCCCAGAGCCCGACGCGGGGCTCGAACTCACGGACCGCGAGATCTTGACCTGGCTGAAGTCGGACGCCCAACCGACTGCGCCACCCAGGCGCCCCTAACTTGGCATTTTTAAGAGGGAACACTTGATTTCTTTCCACACTTATATCTTCTCCAGTTTTTTGTTTTTTTTTTTTGTTTTTTTTTTCAACGTTTGTTTATTTTGGGACAGAGAGAGACAGAGCATGAACGGGGGAGGGGCAGAGAGAGAGGGAGACACAGAATCGGAAACAAGCTCCAGGCTCTGAGCCATCAGCCCAGAGCCTGACGCGGGGCTCGAACTCACGGACCGCGAGATCGTGACCTGGCTGAAGTCGGACGCTTAACCGACTGCGCCACCCAGGCGCCCCTCTTCTCCAGTTTTTAATAATGTGCTAAATGGGGTTATATTTCTATATCTACTAAACGGCTCATTCAAAACCAAAAGAGTTATTATTTGTTCATTTATATTTCTCATCCCTACTTCATTCCATCAGCAAATGCCATTACCTCTATTACTTAAAAAAATCTAGACAATTCAATTTTCTCCATCTCTCCTACCATCCACCTAAATCCACACCACTTCAACACTGACCTTGGAAATTGCAAGAGCTTTCTAACTTGTCTCCCTATTTCTAGTCTTTTGCTTACAATCCATACTCCACCTATCCCCCTACAACTCTACATAGCAGTCAGTGACTACTTCAAACTAAATCAGACCACTTTACTTACTTTGAATAATTCAGGGGCTTTCTGTTTTAACTGAAGTCAAATTCAGTCTGCTCTCCCGATTTACAAAGTGTTACATGAACTGACTTTTATCTATCTGACTAAACTATTCTAAACTACTACTCTCTTGTTTGTCTGATAATTCCAGGGAACAGAATTTGCTTCCTATTTCTTGAATATGTCAAGCTTGTTTTAGCTTTAGGGTCTTGTCTTTAGTTAGTCCCTCTGTCTGGAATGGGCTCTAGCCTACTGGGAGCTCTTTTTTATGCTGAGGAAGCCTCTCTGAAGCCCATCTAAAGTAACTAATGCCTCTTCTCACCAATTTTTTACTTCCTATGTAGTATTTAATACTAATTATCTATTGTACTTGCTGAATTTTCCTTTCTACTAAAACATAAGCTTGTTAAGTATATAGATCTCCACCATTTTTTGACTACTAAATATTCAGTATCTAGAAAATAGCCTGATACCTTGATTGGGCTTAAAAAATATTTATTGAATGAATGAGTTGCAAGTTTGTCTGAAGAATTAATTATACATCTAAAAGTTTTTATTCTGAAAATAATCTGTTACTCTGTAAATATTCTGTTATAATTAAGATTAGGTATCAGCAAATATATTTCCAAATAGCAAATATTTTTGGTTTTGAGGGTCATATGATTTTTGTTGCAACTTTTAAACTCCAGCATAGTAGGACAAAAGCAGCCATAGACAATTGCAAATAGATGGCCATAAATGTGTTTCAATAAAATTTTATTTACAAATATAGTTGACAGTTCATTTTGTCCCATGAGCTTCAGTTTGCCAATCCCCAAACGAGACTTAAGACTTATAATTAAATAATATGCAAAATTATGTCAGATGGACTAATTCTGGGGGAGAGCTCATGATATTCTGCCTTTTTATCTTATTTATATTTTCAAATATGTTTTCCATTCTTTTCATCTTATTTATCCCTTACAGCTACTATTCCAGTTTTTACATCATCATTTCTTTCTTCCTTTGAGTATTTTCACTTTCATCCATTCTGACATACTTATTTCTATTTCTCACCCTACCAAGGTACATAATACCACTTGCTTTTTTTGAAAGGAGGTTTCTTACTTTTGTTAGAGAGATACTTCCCTTCTCATGTGAAAAAGCAACATTTTTATTCCTTCTTGGCAAAGCTCTAACCATAGATAGATTCAGCCATTCACTTTTGCAATCTATGGTCCAAGAAACTGAATAAAATTGGAAAAAAATAATCCCTTCTCTGAATATTTGGGTCCATAATATAAATGGTGATTAATATTTATTGGGCCTTCATTATTTCCAATCAATTATACTCTGTTTCTCTTGCCAGCATCTTCTTCCATTCTCCTGAGTAACAATACCAAAAATTTTCAACCTTCTTTTATGTCTCATCTCCCTTATTTCCACTCACTCTTGTCAGATGATTTTTTTGTTTGTTTTTTCATCATAGACAAAATAGAAGTCATCAAATTGGGATTTCCAAGCCTTCTTGAACCAACTTTAAAGTAAATTCCATTTGCAATCATCCTTCTATTCTGACAGAATAAAGTTTAGATGGTTTATCTGCTGTTTTGATTCTACTCCTTCCCACCTCCTAAACTTTGTAACGTTGATTATTGTGTCTATCTTCAACATTTTCCTCTCCACTGGAGCTTTTCATTTCCACATGTTCTAGTTAGTAGTATCAATCAATAAATAATAAATTAATAATACATTGATGATAATAAACAAAAACATTATAATATATGATAAATAATTACATAAAATATAAGTCACTCATTTGTACACGTTCTATATACAAACGCAGCTCTAACTATTCCTTTCTCACATTTAATTTAGACTTAACTTTCTCAAAAGAGTTTTCCAAACTCCTAATGAAACTTTCTCTTATTTACTTTATTTCCCCATATATTCCACCTGGCTGCTTCTGTTAAAGTTACCAATGACATCTAAGTGATGTACTGAACTAATATACTCAGATGAAAAACTATTTCCCTGAAACCACTTGAGTCTTCCTATTCTTATAACATTTTCCCAGGCCCCATTTACCCCAGTTGGAAAATTCCACACCACCCCATATTAAAGTAGTAACTAGAAATAACAACCTGTATAGTTCTCAAGGAACCTGCAGGGATCCTTCTGTTCTTACCCACACCAATCGGTGTCTTACTTTGCTGAAAGCTTGTATGTCAAAATGCTTAAAGACTTGCAGTTTATTTTTCCAGAATCACTCCTACTTGTCCTTAGCCTGGCTTCATCTGCAAAAGCTTTATAAATCCCCTTTTCTGTTTAATCTCTTTAAAGCAGTTTCTTTGGAGGCTGTCATCCCTGCTGTGCATCAGCTTATAAAATGAAAACTTTGTTCTTTCAGATCTCCTTGTTTATTTTATTGAAATCTTAATTATTTATTTTATCAAAGCCTTAATTATTTATTTTATTTGTTCAGTCTCTTCACATCATTAGATACTACTAGACACTCTTTTCTTAAAGCATTTCCTCATGGAAGAAACACTATCTGACTTTTCTGGTTTCCATCTTGCTTCTAGCTGCTCTTTTGGTTTCTACTTCTAGTTTTTATCACTTTTATCTAATTTCTATATTTTGAGTTCCTTCCAGTTTGGCTTTAATTTCATTACCATTAATCATTCTTCCTAATATACCCTATCCTATTTTCCTAACTTCAAGTATAAAATATATCTCTGTGAATCAAAAAGTATATCCTGACATAGTCATTGGCAATGACTACCAGAATCACGTATCTGTTTTTCTCTCTGCCCCCTCTGTCAGTTTCACTTCTGTCCATTTATTTTCACTGCCACTTCTCTAGCCCCAGCCACCACCACGTCTATGGAAAAAATGCTTTTACCTGGCCTCCTCATAGTCTCTCTGGTTCTTCTCCCACCAATCTACATAGATCATCCTCTCTTAAAATCCTAATGGTGGGGCGCCTGGGTGGCGCAGTCGGTTAAGCGTCCGACTTCAGCCAGGTCACGATCTCTCGGTCCGTGAGTTCGAGCCCCGCGTCGGGCTCTGGGCTGATGGCTCAGAGCCTGGAGCCTGCTTCCGATTCTGTGTCTCCCTCTCTCTCTGCCCCTCCCCCGTTCATGCTCTGTCTCTCTCTGTCCCAAAAATAAATAAAAAAAGTTGAAAAAAAAAAAATCCTAATGGTGTTTCCACGTCTGCCTTGCTTATGCTGAATTACCCACATTGAAAGCAGGACTTGGTATATAGTAGGCACTCAATGAATTGTTAAAATAATTATTAAAATAATTAATGAATGGCTGAATGGATTTATGAATTCTTGACAATGTAGAGAAAATTTTAACATCTGGATGATGATGAGAGATGCAATCATTCAACCAGTGGGTAAAGTTCCCAGTGATCAAAATCTGCACTCTTTATAAGAAACACTTTTGTGTTCATTTAGGAAAGAAAATCTCTGAGAGTAGAAAACTGTATCTATGATTTAAAAAAAAAAACAACACACTTCTGTTATAGATGTCATCCATTACCTGCATGAATACAGTATTCTAAAAACCACTGAAAATCATAATAAAACTTGTTAAAGACCTTAGATTCCATCCCTAAATGTTCTACTTAACTAGAAGCAAAACACAAAAGAAGATGAATTCTTATGTGTTCACATTTAATATCAATTATTTATATGTAAAAAAATTCTAACAGTTCTGCCATCTTTATTCCATCGAATTTCAAGATTTATGTGCAGGATAATAGTGCATTATATGCTCATGCCATTAGATTCATATTTAAAATTTTTGCAAACCATTAAGTAAAAACAAAGGAAGAGGTTTTTTTGTTTGTTTGTTTTGTTTTTGTTTTTGTTTTTGTTTTTGCATATATAGCTGATTAAGTGCATTGTGGTTGCATGTTCAAGCCATCTGTTTCTCACTGAATTAAACCCCCTTTTCTTCGGCCAAGAAAGGTATTGCAGACTCATGCTAAGTGAGTAGCAGAAGTAGTAGTGCCCTGAATTTAATGCTGATCAAAATATATTTGCCATTTTCAAAACTATACATTTCTTCAGCAGCTCCTGTTAAAAGCCTAACTGTCTCTAAGCAGACAAGGGGCTCAAAACTCTTTTAATTCAGATCAGACTGAATAAAACCTTATCCCGCCACAAGGGAGCGCTTTGCTTTTCTATGGATGACATTGTATCACTTATTCTCTGCATTATCCATTAATGAATTCCCTGTACTATAAGTGAGATTATGCATTATTTGAATACCAAGTTGTTGTCATGCATAAAACTAGGATATGGGGAGGAGGGAAAACAGTTTTTACTGTGAATGTACTGAGCTACTTAAGTGGCTGTCAAGTGTCCCTCAGTTCAACAAGATCTTTTCTCAGTGTCCCCTGGGAAGTTCAGAACATTCCTTTGGAAATGAAAATGTTTTTCTTCCCACTCCTACTGCATTTCTTTGAAGCCCACATACAAGCCATTATTCAAAGAATGAATAATCCTGAAAATTCTCCCGGGAGTATCATCCTGATGCATACTGAATATAATGCGAGACAGAAGACAGAATGAGGTACCTTTTTGTAAATAGCTGGTGTAGTTAAAAAAAAAAGTTAAATAAAAAAAGTTTTGCCTCAAATTATGTGTGTGTGTTTATTTCACCGTAAGACTGACAATTTCTTAAAGACATCTGAGGCTGCTAGATTAATCTTTAACTATCTTTTATAAACATCATAATCTGTACCATATTTCATCTTCACATTTTCACTATCCTATGCCATTAAGCTGTTTTATGAGGCTTCATAAAGTATGTAGAATATACTTGAAATTGACTGGACGGGAAGGGACTGGGACTGTTCAGAGGAAGGAAAAGAATGTTGTCAAACCAAATCTAAACTATGCAATATTAAAAAAAAACTGACTCTTAACAATCCAAACTCATTTGAATTCTAAAAAAACAGGGGAGATATACCCACACTCAATCATTAACTTGACTAATATAGATTTTGCTAAATTTAACTGTGCTTTTTACAGTAAAAGATGAGAAAAATTTCTCTAACATATTTGGAAATAAATAAAGGTTGCATTCCACAGTAGTGATAACAACTAACATTGAATTTATTTTTTTTATTAAAAAATATTGAAAATCTCACAAAGTTATTTCACAAATAACTCTTCCAGGTTTTTGCTTATGTCATTTAAAACTGGCCTTACACCCCATTCCCAGGCCCTTTGTATCCCCCTTTCCTGCTTTATTTTTTATCACAACAATTATCTTAATGTGACATACTAGATTTCCTTTAGATTTTTTGATTATCTTTTGGCTATATCTTTAGGCACTTAAAGAATGTCCAGGTTTTGATCCACTGAAAGATAATGGAATAATTACAAGGAATATGTTGATGTGTTGGGACTTAAATGGGGCTTCCAAGGCAGGTTAGGCTTTGGAAACACAATGAATTAATTTATAGTGAGTTTTTGATGTCTCTTTTTATGGCAATTGTATGATTTACTTGGTAGCATTTTGTAGTTCCAACACAACATTTACAGAATTGTGAGGCAGTGTGGCTAATGGAAATGTCTAGGATTTTAGACACACATAGGATATTAATTACTTTTAATAGTTTAGGCAAACTATTTTATTACCATATCTCTAGAATAAAGGATTTCGACTGGTAATCTTTAATATATCCCTAGCTTTCTTTGATTCTGGACTTCTATTTATTTGTTTATCCATTTTCTTCTTCAGCAAATATTTTGAAAAAGCATGCTATTTGTCAAGGACCTAGGAATAGAGTAGCGAATAAGACAGACAAAATTCTGATCTATATTCAAGTAGAAGAATAGTTAACAATGTAAATAAATACATAAGATAGGGATAAAGAAAGTAAAGCAGAATAGGAGGATAGGGTGTGTGGAGATTACCTTAGTGTGGATGATATCAAAAGACATGTGGGGGGCGCCTGGGTGGCTCAGTCGGTTAAGCGGCCGACTTCGGCTCAGGTCATGATCTCGCGGTCCGTGAGTTCGAGCCCCGCATCAGGCTCTGTGTGGATAGCTCAGAGCCTGGAGCCTGTTTCAGATTGTGTGTCTCCCTCTCTCTGACCCTCCCCCGTTCATGCTCTGTCTCTCTCTGCCTCAAAAATAAATAAACATTAAAAAAAAAAAAATTTAAAAAAAAAAAAAAAAAAAAAGACATGTGGAAGGATGTAATGTTGGATCTGAAACTGGAATGATGAGGAGCCAGTCATGTGAAGATTTTAGGCAAGAACATTTCAGGGTGAAAAAAAATTAACAAATACTAAATCCCTGGGATAGAAATAAGCTTAGAATATTCAAAGAACAGAAAGAAAGTCTACATGGTTGATGCAGAGCATGGTAGTGATAATATAAAATATCACAGCCCTAGGCTATGTTGGACTTTGTAGCCTAGAATAAAGAGTTTGAGATTTATTTTAAATGTAAAGGGAAGCCATTGGACATGTTTAAATGGATGGAGGAGTGCATTTGATATCTGGGAAGAATGGATTGTGAGTGAGGCAAGAGTAGAAGCAGAGAGGTTAGTTAGGAGATTGTTTAATAGAGTTTGAATTAGGGAGGTAACAGTAAAGATGGTGAGAAGCGATACAATTTAGAATAAATTTGATAGAATTTATGGAGTTATCTACTGGATTATGTGTCAAGTATAAGGGAAGGAGAGGATTCAAGAACACCTGAGGGTGACTTTCAGGACAGAGGTTTTAGTTCTGAGATTTGGAAAGAAACAAGCTGGATAGAGAGGTTGTGAGGGCACTTGCCAGTCACTGACATCATCTAAGAAGATGTTTTATTGCCAGCTAAAGAGTGGAGGTGAAGTACTTGAATAAGTCTGAATGGCAACTCCTATTATACTTTCATCATTATGGGAGAGTTAAATATGACATTTCCTGTAATAGTTTATTATTTGGCCTCTCCTTTGTTTTTGTTTCCTTTCTTTTCCTTCCCTTTTCTTTGCTTTGTTTCTTTTCTTTGGTGGTAGTTGTTACAAAAAAAAAAAAAAAAAAAAAAAAAGATATTGGTGATTTTAAAAGTCTGAAATATTGGCCCTGCCCTGACAGTTCTCCTGATAAACACCTCTCATCTGGAGGACTAGCTAGGAGGTCCAAAGCAAGTGGCTTCTCTGGGAAACTACTTTAGCCTGATATTGTATGAAAGAAATAAAAAATCAAATTTGAAGGTAAATGGTTCTTTTGGGGAGAAACTATGTTAAGCTTATGGGTTCTAGATGAAAATCTTTTTTATGACCCAACAGCAGCAACCAAAGCCACAAGACATGTCTTAGTGCTGATAAGCACACATTCTCAAGGTTACTTTGATATACATTCTTGCCAAGAATCACAGTTGATATATTCTTGAATTCAAGCCTAATTTTTCTTCTTTTTAAAAAAGCAGTGAGCCTGGTTTTTAGGAAACCAGGAAACCTAGGGACTTGCCAAGGAGATATTTTGCATAAAATTCAGATTTTACACATCATTAAGAATTTACATTAGTTTAATTCCTATACATGTGAGAATTGTTGCTTGTTTATTTTTGGAGTGGAGGGAAGTCATAGAGAGGGGGACAGAAGCAGAAACATCTGCCTTAAAGGAGGGAGGGGTTCATGTTCTATTAATACCTACTATGACGACAAACATTGTTAACAATGATGAAACCTAATTTTGACTTAATAACATCATTTGAAGTATGATCAACAGGCAGGCCTCTCCTAGAATAACAGCTCACACTTACATAGCACTTAATACTTTTCAGGGATTTTGATATGAGTTCTGCATACACTGATTCATTTAATCCTCCCAATAACCATATGGAGTAGGCATTTTGATTATTCTAATTTTAAAGAAGAAAAACTGAAGCATAGAGAGGTTAAATAAGCTGTGCAGTACATGGTGTTAAGTATTAGAATTATGATTAAAACCCAGCCTGACTCTTAACCAGTATGAGATTTAGAAACAATGAATAATAGCTGGTACAAGTTTGGAGACAACACTCTTCCAGAAACCTTATAATTCTTTTGTAGTAAAAACATCCTTTCTAACATACATATGCATAATTGCATGACTTTTTTTTTTAAGTTTATTTATTTATTTTGAGAAAGACAGAGACAGTGGAGGAGGGACAGGGAGAGAGGGAGAGACAGAATCCCAAGCAAGCTCCGCACTGTTAGCACAGAGCATGATATGGGGCTTGGACCCACAAAACTGAGTAGTATGATTAACCAACTGAGACACCCAGGCATTCCCATGACTTTGTTTTTAACAATATTTTTTTTTTTTCATTTTATTTATTCAGTTAACAAATGTCTACTGAGATCTTTGTTGCAGATTTTTGGGATTCATCAGTGAACAAAAAGATTCTTACCCTCACTGAGTTTACTAAGAGAGCGAGTTGTTGAGAAGCAAGGTTTATTTTCATATTTTTCTTAAGACATAGGGAATAACCAGCAATTAACCTTACAGTGAGTGCCAGGTAGTTCTAAGCCTATAGGGAGAGATTTGACCAAATACATCTCAGAACACTAAGGCATAATCCATTTCAGAGGCTCTGGCATGTCAGCCCCATACAGACAGGTAATGGTTGTTCTTTAGTACCTGCAAAAGTGAACTGAAATTTTAACCCACTGGAAATCTGTGAGAACTGCATGGAGGAGGCCATTCTCTCATTAAACATCAATATTGTTTTATGGGAAAGGATTTTTGTTACTTTTTTTTTTTTTTTACTTTCACTATACTTTGTGGTATCTACAGGACATTAAATCAAGTTAAGAATTTCTACAGCTTTTGGTTGGTTATGCTTCAGAAGAAAAAAATCATTAATGACAATAATCTTCTGAGACTTATTTGGAGTGAAGAAAGCTACATTTCAGCATTTCTCTGAATTCCTTCCATTTTGGGCTAAGCAGTACAAATGGGCTGCTGAATGGTGTTATTGCATCTCTAGCCACCGAGAAAACGATATTCTGTGCTGCTCACTTAGATAGGATACTGGGATATCAAATAATCAGACAACCTTTGTGTCTGGAATGTCTTCCTTCAGGTTTTACACAATGAACGATTTATTGTGCAGATTAGATAGTGGGTTCACGTAGTGTTTTGCTGTTGTTTTGAAGCGATAACTTTTTAATGTGCTGGTTATTTGTCTTGTTTGGATGAGGATGCTTATTTATGAATGCTTTGCAAAGACTAGATAGAGGAGGTTGTGTGGTTAAGACAAATCAATAAAAATACACATGCATAAATAAATGAAGCACATCTGTAAAACTCTTTTTCTATGACCTAGTTAAGGCTTTTGTTTTATTACCTTTAAAATGTTTTCAAAACATTTACAATCATTAGTACTTGATATCTGAAGCTTGCAGGTTTTTATGCTGCTGCTTGTTTGAGAAGGATAGTGTGAGTTCTTAGTAGCACAAACTCAGACATCTCAGAGAGCCATTTTTAGATCTCTTTTCTTCTCTATTTTTATTAGTAACCTTGTAGCTCAGTATGAGCTCTCCTCTGTGTAAATTGACAATGTGCCAATGCCATAGTGTGAAATTGCACTATGCAACTTTGCCCCAAGGAATTTAGCAGCCTGGAGTTGAACTTTGATAAAAATGAATGGATTATTTCTCCCCATTTGGAAAAGCTGAATGGCCTGGTGTGCAAGACATTAGATGGTGAGTCAGAAGGCACAGCCTTGTCACTTACTTGCTGTGTGACCTTGGGCAAATCAATTAACTTCTCTGTGCCTCAGGTTCTCCATCTGTATAATGAGAACCATGATACCCACCTTAAAAGGAAGGTGGAAGGATTAATGAGGCAATGTCCATAAAACACATTAAGCTCCATGGAAGAGAGATGCTTTATAATTACAAACCATTATTACTGAATTTAAAAGACAGTAAAATGGAACCATTATTTTATCTTCACCTGTAGGAGTTATTTCACCTGTAATAGAAGTAGAGAAAATCTTAAAGCTAAATGGCTTATTTAAAATGCTTGAATTTTTTAAAGATTTCTCATAATTATACAAAATATCAAAACTTCAATATAATGGAGCTAAGAATTAAAACAACTCTGTATATTGGCAGAATACAAATTAGTAAATATTGAGCTTCAGATGGTTTCATATTTATTCCACTGTGTAGATAACACTGAGTTTAATTCATCTCAGGGAGATCATTATCTATTTGATCTTTGGAACTTTAAAAGAAAGTGTTTCTAAGATCTCTCCTACTAACCTGTTCTAGTTTTTAGCAAAACAGGCTTTTAAACTTAACTGAAGAGTTCTTGCTCAATTTAACTGTAATTTTTAAATTCTCAATGGAAAAGAGAATCATCATTTCATACATGACATTAAACTTTTGTATGCTTAAGGAGAATTGCTAAGTTGCATTTTTGTCTCAATGCTAAATAACTACACTTTATCATTCTTCAGAGGTCCATTTTTTGTTTTTGCAATATTGCTATCTGTTCAACTCTGTATCTCCTTCAATTTTTCACCGTACTTCACTATTGCAAGGTCCACACTATGAAGAGATACAGCTTCTACTAGTTTTGCCACCAATAAGTTTTGAGCTCTTCGTAAGTTACTGAATCTTCCAGTTGGTTAGGTTACTTATTGGCAACCCAAAAAGGGATAGAACAATCATAAGGGTTCTTCCAGCATTCACACCCAACATTGCTATATGTTTTTATTTTCCCATTGGCCTATTGAGTATCAATCAGGTGTTCCAGTCCTTTCATATGATTTGACATATTTAATTATTTCAACAAACCTGTTAACTATATCACCTCTTCTTTATTGATAAGGGAATTGAACTCAACATGAAGCCCCAGGTTGCTGGTAGTTAAGCCCCTGGCCATTGAAGTCAGGCAGACTTGGTACTGAATCTAATTAACTCAGTTCCCTAGGTTTCAATTTGTCTATGTGGTCTAATAATACTTATTTCAAAGGTTTAATGAGTACTAAATAATATAGTATGTAAGTACAGTAAAACCTTGGTTTGCGAGCATAATTTGCTCTGGAAATCTGCCTTGTAATCCAAAGCACTTGTATATCAAAATGAATTTTAAGAACCATTGGCTCAGTTGTGCTCATATGATATTCAGAGTTCCACACGACTCTTATTGGAAGACATCACTCATTTATAAAAGTTAAAATTTATTAGAAATGTTTGCTTGTCTTGAGGAAAAATCACAGACCAAGTTACTCACAATCCAAGGTTTTACTCTATTCAACATAATGCCTGATATGGTTTTTTTTTAATTTTTTAACGTTTATTTATTTTTGAGACAGAGAGAGACAGAGCATGAATGGGGGAGGGTCAGAGAGAGGGAGACACAGAATCTGAAACAGGCTCCAGGCTCTGAGCTGTCAGCACAGAGCCCGACGCGGGGCTCGAACTCACAGACCGTGAGATCATGACCTGAGCCGAAGTCGGCCGCTTAACCGACTGAGCCACCCAGGCACCCCAATGCCTGATATGTTAAACACTTGATGATTGGTAGCATCCTGGTTTAATTGTGATTGGGGTTATGAGTAATGCTACTGATTCATCATCCTCAATAACACATATAGAAGGTTGAGTGATAATTTTGAGGTAAGTTTGTCCAAAGCCCATATCCAGTCACTATCCAAAAGTATTTAGCTAGGTTTTAAGGTGTCAACAATGAAAGTCTTATTAGAAATAATAGGTCATTTCTCAGTTTCTTCTTGCCTTCCTTCAAAGTAACTGAGACTACATTAACCGGTTATTGGGCTAAGTTCCTGTTGAGAAATTTGCTTTATTCATTATACATACATATACATGTATATCTATATGTGTGTGTGTGTGTATATATATATATATATATGTATATATATACATATATATAGATATAAAACTCAAAAATATTTATGTGTATATTTAGAGGTTATTTTTTAAAGTTTGATCTTTAATTGACAACCAGTTAATAAGATGTATAATAGTAAGTAAGCTAAATAACCAATTATTTCATTTCTTTGTTCATCTGCAGAGTAGTATTTCCATGATGTGTTATCACCAACACTGTGCTGGGAGTACGAAGATTACAAAGCCATCTCTTTCTTACCAGACTGTGAGGAATTTCATAGCGGAGATGCCACCTATTTTTTTTTTTTTTTTTTTTTTTGGTGAATCTCCAATGACTGATATGAATCTTGACCCTTAAGAGATGTTCATGAATTTTTAACAAAACTGAATTTTCTTGAGGAGCATGTAGCCAAGTAGGAGGATAAGGCATATACCAATCTGACTCTGATACAAAATAAAAGTGTTACGGTTACCATCAAGGACTTTTGCTCCTTTTTTTCCTCTATGTCAAGCATTGTTCTTTTTCACATTTCTAAATTCTTCTACTTCAATGAAGTAAACATCATTTTACAATGAAGGGAAAATGGGATTCAGAGAGGATAAGATACTTGACTAGAAATGATAAAACTGGATGTGTTATGGGTTAGTTTGAGTGCCTACACTTGTCCTGCAGGTCTAGAAGGACTACCGGTTGGGTGGGAAGGCAATGAGAATATGAGAAAAGTTCAATTTGGCTGGAGAAAGTTGTTCTGGGTCTCTTTAAACTTTTTAAAAAAATTTTTTTAGTGTTTATTTATTTTTGAGAGAGCAAGAGACAGAGTGCGATGGAGGAAAGGGCAGAGAGAGAGGGAGGCACAGAATCTGAAGCAGGCTCCAGGCTCTGATCTGTCAGCACAGAGCCTGACACCAGGCTCAAACTTGTGAACCGCGAGATCATGACATGACCCGAAGTCTGATGCTTAACCCACTGAGACACCCAAGCACCCCTGGGTCTCTTTAATCTTATCCCCATTCACAAAGGGCCAGAGTAAAACTGACTTTGCCTTTAGATAATATAAAGCCAGATTACTTTGCCTTGCATTTTATGAATCACTCTGTGACCATGAGTCTCTTGCTATTTCTCCTTGTTTTATTTTCTCTTTGTAAAAATTTTGGTACTCATATTTGGTTATAAAGTCAGAGATATTCTGGCTCAATTTTTTTTCTGGATCAATTTTTTATCATGAATAGAGATGTGTGGCCCTGGGCAATTTTTAAAGCTTTCTGAATTCTAGTTTCTATATCCATGTAGTTGTGATAGTTTTATTTACCTTTTGTTATTTAATGAAGATTAGAAATAATACATAAAACTTAATAAACATTTGGTCAAGCAGGGATAATAATTATCCTTAGGAAAATTTGGGGGATTAAAAAAATAAGGTATATAATGAGAGTGTTTTGTAACATGAGCATTTGTATCTGAGAAAAAAGAATCACTACCACAAAAGTATAAATAATATATATGTTGATTATATATATAGAAAGCCACTCTACACTGCCTAGTGCACAGTAGCTGCTTGGTAAATATTAACCAGTAGGCCATACAGCTCTATATAAATGCTAAAAATAAGACTATTTTATCACTTTTTATATGCTATTTTAAATATAATATACATATAAAATCAATTCATGATTTTTCATAGATTTTCAGAAAAAAGAATGAAACTCCATAATTCTATCATACAGAGACATAGTAGTATAGCTGATGCACATATACACATATGTGCTGAAACATATGTGTAACAGTTGTCATACCTGATTTAAATGAATTATTTATGTACCATTTGACAGTATTTACATCTCTTGACATCAAATTGTTATATGTAACATATCACCAAAATTTATTCTTTAACGTTTGATTTATTAAAAAAAAACTTTTTTTTCTATTAGATCTGTGCATAAATCTTTGACTTTCCCCCTCATTGTTTACTATAGAAAAATTGCCATCTCCAAAAGTGAAATTGCTGCACTAACAGATATGTAGATTTCTCAAGTTTTTTCACACATCATTTCAACCTGCCTTCCAGGAATGTTGTCCTATGGCATTCTTCACTTTTTCTTTTATAAAAAAAAAAAAAAAATTATCTAAATTCCAGTTAGTTAATATACAGTGTAATATTTGTTTCAGGTGCACAATATAGTGACTCAACACCTCCATACAATACCCGGGGCTCATCACAACAAACGCCCTCCTTAATCCCCATCACCCATTTAACCTATCCTCCCACCTACCTCCTCCCTGGTAACCATTAGTTTGTTCTCTATAGTTCACCTTTTCTGTACTACTTGGAAAAGGCCTTCAGTTTTCTTCCTTTTCTTCTTTTTTCATACTGGCAGCTACTCTGGAATCTCATGTAAATTATTGTGCTGAATGTCAAAGCTTTGAAGATCATTCACACAATTTTCTGTTTATTTAAGAGCCTTGTCATTTATTGGATCAGGAAAAATGGTCTTATTTTTATTTACTTATATCTTATTCCTTATTTTTATGATAGTATGCATTTAAAAGTATGAGGAAAGTTTCTCTGGAATTTCAAGATTTAAATCTATCTTCCTAAATCTAAAAGTGGTTTAATATGCCAAATTTAGCAAAGTATACACATTGATTTATATCCATTTTTATTGAGCTTAGGTTGAAAATATTTCTGTCACTAAAATGCCTATCAATATTAGTGCCAAAAGCCTAAAATTACTATAAGAAGAGTATTTTGGAAGTTGGGACTCCTAAAACCTTTAAATCACTTTTAGTATTAACTTAAAGTTAGTCCTTTGGGATACAATTATTTTGTGTGCTTGTGTCACTCTTCTAAAACCAGCTACTTTTATCTATAGCTCTCCAAAATTATCTTTGCATTAGGAGCTAAGAAAAAATAATATGAATAACACATTTACCAGTTAAATGAAAATAAAATTATAACAAGTGACATCATCAGTATGTATTAATACTATTCAAAAAAATGGATTTGTATTTATTATTTTGGTAACTAACTGCTTATGACTTATATGTGCTAAAATAATGAAGGATAGCATGAAGATATGTAATGATGCTATTGACTGAATGTTTATGTCCCCTCAAAATTCATAAGTTGAAACCTAATCCCCATTGCGAAGGTATTTGGAAGTGATGCTCTTAGGAGGCAGAGCCCTCATGAAGGAATTGTTGTCCATATAAAACAGACCCCAGAGAGCTCCCTGGCCCTTTCTGCCATGTGGGGAGGGGACATGGAGAGAACACCACCTTCTGTGAACCAGGAAGTAGGCTCTCATCAGATACCAAATCTGCTGGTAACTTGACCTTGGACTTCTCATCTTCTGGGACTGTGAGAAATAAATTTTTGTTGTTTATAAGCCACCCAGTCTATGGTATTTTGTTATGGTAGACCAAATGGACTAAAAAATTAACAATTTCATATTGTAGGGGCAAAACTAACATTTAAAAAACTCAGTATGTTCAGGAAAGTAGAATTAGGTATTTCTAGTTTGTAGTAATGATGTTGAGTCAATATTTCTGTTTTATTCACAAATATATCAGTGTTAACTAATTGGGGGACTTTTTTCATTTTGGTTTCAATGAAATTCAGTCACATCACACTTTCTTGTAAGTCTTTTTGGCTTCATTATTAACTTCTCCTTTCTGCCTGAAAAGCCCATCATTCCTAAAGTAATAATTCTTCCTGAGAAGAAGACTGTCTCTTAAAAATAGAATAACTTTATGGGATATATAGGAATGAAAAGTTAGGACAATATGTAGGTTCATGGAAGAGAGGGTTTATCAATAGAGCCTGAATCAAACTACTTGAGAATAATGTAAAATTGTGCAAGGGTTATTTTCCCCTTCAATACGAAACTGTTTGTGGCTCAAAAGAATTAAATATGATGTTAGGGGAAGAGCTAAATAGAGCCCAGCAAAGGACAGAGATTAGAGTAAAACAAGAAAGGCAAAGACTCCAATGTTTTCAATGCAAATCTGATAAGTGGGCAGTATTTAATATAAAGGAACCTCCTATTTAAGTAAAAGTCAGCCAAACACTATCAGTGTTATTTTAAAGGGAAAGATTTATAGAAGAACCCTGTTGGGGGGAAAGGGGTTGTGAAACTGTGTAGAAGGAAAATAACATATGCAAAATGGTAGACATAAAAGCTGAAATTGAGAATTCAGGAACATCATGAATGTGGGAACAGGTGTTAAGGGTAAATGTCAGTCCTCCAAAAATTCCCATACTCATGGAAGGACAGTAAATTTCCTTTGAATGCATTGGATGAGGTTGAATTGTACTTAAATATTAAAAGACAAGGTGATCTCAATCATATTGAAGGAGTTAGGGCTGATATTTGATTTTTGTCATAAAATAATACTTTATATCAAATCCAGTCTTACAGAAAACCATCATATCTGTTTCTTGCATATATGATTTTCTGCTTAGAATGTTAAAAGATGTTATTTTTTTATAAAATATTAGTATATGCTAGTTTACTGTTTTGATAACATGAGAATATAATTTTCTTTTGTTAATTGATGTACTTGCTTAACTTCTTATTTATTAAAAATAGACAATAAGAACATACTTTATATTAAATTATTAAACTGGTCATTCAAAAAATATTAAGGACTGATCACAAAATATTGAGGAAAATAGGCATGATCTCAGGTCTCAGAGAGATCACATTCTGCTTGGAGAGACAATAGTCAAATAAGAAAATTAAATTAAAGATGCAACCATGCCAAGCGTTACGACGAAAATACATATGTATCATGAGAGCATTAGATTCAGATCAGGGAAATTTTCCTTAAATAAATTTTGCCTTAGCTGAAATCTTACTGTTGCATAGGAGATAACTGATGAAGAAGAAAGGGGGAACACCACCAGAGGAGGAAAGTAGAAGCAGAAAATTGGTGCTGCAGAAGGAAGAAGTTAGAACTTTCCAGAACTATAAGAAGTTTTGTATTGCTAGAGCACATGGTGAAAGGGGGCATAAGGTATGATATAAGCCTGTAGTTATATGGAGGGTACCATTTCATGCTGGGATATTCAGTCCTCTTTTAATAGTTTTGGTTTTATTTTATTATAAACCATTAGAGAATTTAAGTGTACCTAAAAGAAGCCAAAGTTGATATGATTAGAATTTTATATTAAAGAAAATCCCTATTTTTGGTTTTAGAATATAGATTGAGGGGCACCTGGCAGGCTCAGTCAGTTAAGCGTCTGACTTCAGCTCAGGTCATGATCTCACAGTGTGTGGGTTCGAGCCCCGCGTTGGGCTCTGTGCTGACAGCTCGGAGCCTGGAGCCTGCTTCGGCTTCTGTCTGCCCCTCTCTCTGTCCCTCCCCCACTCATGCTCTGTCTCTCTCTCTCTCTCTCTCAAAAATAAGCATTAAAAAAATTAAAAAAAATAATATAGATTGAAAGTGTGAAGAAGTAAAATAATCTAGGAGTCTATTATGGAAATCTATATGAGTGATAATAGTAACTTGGGTTATTATGATTACTACGCAAATGGCTAGAGTGAATAGATTTGAGGTAAATAGTTAAACTTCAGATCATAAATGTACATTGTATATTTGGAGGAATGGACAAAAGAATGGAAATAGTTAAGAATGACATTGTGTTTCTTGCAGTACTCAACAGGGGGTAGAGTCATTCAATAATACAGGCATCTCTGAAGAAGGGAAGATATAGGAAGAAAAGATCATGAATTTATTTAGAATGGGTTGAACAACTGGTGGCTTTGAGCTATTTAAGAGGAGACATTAATGGGAGTTGGACATAATAATATGAAATAAAAGAAAAAGTCTAGGCTAGCTGCAATGACTTCTGACACCAATTGCTAAGATTTAAGCCATACCTCACAGGTTAAGGGCACAGTCCTCCACAAGACTACATTCCCTTCAGACACCAGCTATAAGTTCAGGGGTCCCCAGACCACTCTCACTTCTGACCAGCTAACTTCTAATTTGAGAGATCCCATTATCCTCTCAGATTCAAGAATTCATTAAAACAGCTTACATAACTCAAGAAAATGCTAACTTATGACTATGGTTTTATTATAACAAATTGATTAAGGTTAGAACCAGCCAACGGGAGAGATGCACAGTGCAAGATCTGGAAAGTTTCCAAACGTGAAGCTTCTCTTGTCCTCTCCTCATGGTGTCAGGACAGGTTAACCTCCTGGCACACTGATGTGTGACAGTACACAGAGTACTGCCAACCAGGTTTTACCTAACCTTCTGTATCCAGAGTTTTTATTGATGTTTCATTATGTAGGCATGATTGATCAGATCATTGATCACATGACTCAAACTCAAAATTGGCCTTCCTCCCCTCCTCAGAGGTCAGATTGATATCACTTGGCTCAAGATCCCAACCCTCTAGTCCCACGGTTGGACTTTCTGGCAAGTCCAGCCCCGTCATGAATCATGTCATTAGCATAAACCCACCCAAAGGCACCTTGTTAGCTTATACCTCTAGTTGTAGTATAAGGAGGCCAGATGAATGACAAAGACACTCCTATCACTCAAGAAATTCCAAGGATATGCACATTATCAAGGAACCAGGGACAAAGGTCAGACATTTTATTTACACATTAACAGAACTGTGAGGAATCTACATCTAGGCAGTTGTCACACCTGGAGGTAAAGATACCTTATCCAAGTATTTGCATGTTGAATTTGGGAATGGTTTTAAGACTACATTGAGGTTTTAGAATCTCCAACACTGAATGCTAACTCACCTTGGTGCCTTCCCTAAGGGAAGGGAGTATCAGGCTGGTGAGGGCTTCCCTGGCCAGGTACTCAGAATGGAATTCCTCTTGCTTGTAAGGGATGGAGAACACTTTCAGGTTGGGCTATTTGTCCTGTTTTTTTCCCAGGCTTCCTCCTGCATACCCTATGTCTCCTGGTGAGAGGTTGGAAGGAAGAATCAGAGATTAATGAGGCTTCCCAGACTAGAGTGCTTGTTGTTATCTCTCTTGGCAGTGCTATCTCTCTTGGTATTATCCCACCAGGAGGGGATTTTCAGGCTTTGTGGAGAAGGAGGTGGCCTTCCCTGGTCACTTACTATTAAAAGATCTCTTGATGATCTACAGGCTCACCTGGAGTCTTTGGCAGGGCTACCATTTGCTCTGTGGAAGAATGGACCTACTCAGGATGTCTTCTGCTGCTAGGTTTGAGAGTAGGGGAAATGCTGGGTCAAGGTTTATTTCTGGTGAATGGAGGCCATAATACCACTAGCCACTGTGTTCTTCTTCCAATCTGGGGATCCCAAACTACTTAGCCTCCTTCTTAGCAGCTTTGAATCCTTTCCTTTGCTTACCCCTGGCATTATTCCAAGGCTTTATAATTGAAATTAATGAGGGGAAAACAGAAAATGGGGCTGTTTCATCTTGTCTGGACTGAAAGTCCCAATGAGTTTAGTTAATAATTCTTGCTTATACTATGAGTCATCTTAATAAAAATTTTACTCACACTATGCATTTATGGACTATGTGGTAGTTTCTTAATCTATAAAACTACAATGAAAAAATATAAGCAAGTTTATCTTTGGATATAGATATGAAAATTAATGACAATATCACCATGGTACTTTTAATATTTGAAATAGAATTATTTAAATCGTAGTTCAAACCATGTATATACAGAAGTTATTTAAATGCATACATGACCTAAGGAGTCTGAATCTGTTACATAATGTTATTAAGTTAATTGAGTTAATTAATTAATTAGAGAACAAATTGAGGGCCTAACATTTGCTGCTCTCTATTCTATATCTAGTGGATAACAATGATTAAACAGATAAAGCCCTTTGCCTCGCTAAGCAAACATTCTTGAGAAAGGAATGTTTTTAATATGTTTTCAAAATAATACAGTTACTATATTTTAAGGTTATTTTAATTTAGAAGAGCAAACTCATCAAGTTTATACTAAAAAATAATTTATTAAAATTCTGAATTCTTAAGATTCACTACCTATTTTGCAGTTATGTTTTTATCTTACTTTTATTCTTATCTTTAATCTTGAATAAAATAATCTTAAATTTCCAGGTTGGATTACTTTAACAAAGGCATTTCAGGGCAATTTCTAATCTCTAAGCTCAATATCATGAACTAATCAGGTAAGGTATAATTTCTGGCACATTTATGTCTCAATAAATGCTTGGAAAAACAACCCTGCAGAGTTATTTTTTCAGATATTTTAAATTCTTATGTGTTCCATTTTCAAATAAAATTACATTTCTCACCAGTGATGCAAGTCAGCCTTATAAATGATATCATTTATAGAGGATGGGTATGCAATTAATATTAGATGAGTAATAAGGGCAAACTTAATTTCACCTTAAAGAAGTAAAACCTTATTAGCAAAAATTCAAATCTGACACTTTAAAGCCAAAAAAAAAAAAAAAAAAGAAAGTTCAGAGAACTTGATTTTGTATTAGCACATCTACTTTTTGCCTCCTGGGTTATACTAGGCTCTAACTACTGCCTTCAACACCATAATTTAACACTAGGAACTCACTCTTTCCTAATGACACAATCCTTTGAGCAATACACTAATAGATCATGGGCTGATGATGTACATTAATGATGAATCACACTAATATATCATTTTCTCTGTCACACAGGTGTTTTATCAGATTAATTTCATCGGTGCAATGACCTGTGATGATGATGCATTGCTGAAGGATGGTGCAATTCAGAAAGAAATGAAATTTGGAATTAAACCTGTATTCAACAGCTTTAAGGCTCTATTGAAAATTTTGTAGAAACAATAGATATGAACGGGATATGCATTTAAATATTAGGTATATATTCTAGTATTTAATGGACAGAGTAAAGCAGCTTATATTTCTATTTACAAGTTTTTTTTTAAAAACACAATAAAATCCTAACATAGCATCTGACTTCTTGACAAGTAGTTTCTACCTGAGTATGAAAGAATCACACTTATATCAAATGGTTTTCTGTAAAATTAAAATGTTGTGGTTTTCTCTTTTTCTATACTTAAGTAAAATTATTAAAGTCATCAGTTTGATTTTTAATTGTTTTTCTTACTTGGTCATTTAGCAAAGTATACATTTAGTGCCATACATATTAAGTAAATAAAATATTTTACATAGTGGATTTAGGTCAATTTAAAGAGATTTTTGAAAGTGTACTATACATATCTAGTCAAAAAGAATATATTAAGATGATATTTTCTCTTGATATATATGAAATAACTTTTTAAAACATCACTAAGAGGATTTTAATTAGACTTCTAATGGTGATAATGAAAAAAAGTGCTACCTATATTCTTACTACATTTTCATTTTTAATTATAAAGTTGAATAACAATTACTATTCTACTAAACTACTTTTAAATAATTATCACCTATATACTACTGAAAATAGTATTAAGAATACATTTAATCATGTATTTCAGAATGGTTTTTTTTTATGAAACAACTGTTTTGCTTTTCTTCAAATCAAAACCCAGTATTTCAGAGTATCATGTAAATATTAACATTTACATTATAATTCTTACTATCATTTTTAATCCTTCATCAATTTCCATAATGTTCCAAACTGATCTATATCTATGCCTGACATGCATGGTTTTTCTGTCACTTTACAATAAATGCTATGTTTGTCATATTAATATTTAACATAAAATATCTCTGCTTATTTAGACCATTGAGTCAATTTATTGACTTAGGACATATCACAATGTTGATTGAAACATAGAAATGATGTTGTACTTTCCTACTAGGCATTTGATCTCACCCAGAAGGGATCTAGTTGAATACCAAATCCAACATTCTATAAAATGATGTTGTCTCTTCTATTTCTTATCCTTAGATCTTTATTTTCAGACAAGTATAACTAGCTCATATTTTATAATTCCATCACATTGGTTACCTGGCTTATAGAATAAGAGTTATAACAGTAGGAAGGGAAAGTGGAAGACTGCAACTTTCCCACACTTGGTCAAGATAGTAATCTGAAGAAATATTTCATCTTGCAGGGAAAGGAAGAAGTTAGTGCCTCAATCAAAGATTGAAAATATGCAAAGACAATGTGTCTATCATATTCCCATTTAATATTTTAAAAGTTTTTATTTAAATCCCGGTTGGTTAACATACAGTATATTAGTTTCAGGTGTACAATACAGTGATTCAACACTTCCATAAGCACCTGGGACTCATCATAACAAGTGCACGCCTTAATCCCCATCAACTATTGAACCCATCTCCCTGCCCACCTCTTTTCTGGTAACCATTAGTTTGTTCTCTGTAATTAAGAGTCTGTTTCTCGGTTTGCCTCGCTCTTTTTTCCCCCCTTTCTTCATTTGCTTTGCTGTTGTTTTTTAATTCCACATAGGAGTGAAATCATATGATATTTGTCCTCCTCTGACTTATTTCACTTAGCATAATACTCTCTAGCTTCATCCATGTCGTCGCAAATGGCAAGATTTCATTCTTCTCATGGCTGAGTAATGTCCTATTATATATATACACGACATCGTCTCTATACATTCATCAGTTGATGAACAGTTGGGCTCTTTCCATAATTTGGCTATTGTTGA